>NW_027098086.1:0-40000 GCF_019320115.1 Miscanthus floridulus | reverse complement strand
CCTGCTTCAGTTGACTCCACCAGGTCGAAACACAGCACCGCCGCCCCACGGGACATGCGCTGGGAACGGGAGGAAAACTGGCGAGGCGCTCGCCGCCGGCATCTCGTCATTCGTCAAGGACGCCGCGGGAGAAGTCTGCCCTTTTCTCGAGGCCCGACAGCCGGATAAGGTGGAGGCCCGGGACATGAGAGATGCAAGTTACGGGTGCGGGGAATCCTTTGTTCCGGCGCCGAGTTGCATCGCCGGTGGAGCACCGCGCCGCCTCGCTTGGTTTTCTCCTCTTCCTCCATTTGAAGATTTGAGAGAGCTTTCGGGTCGACGCCCGAACCAACCCGCAGCTATCTCGCTACGACCGCGTCGCAGATAAGGGCGGCGGCGGGTCGTGGGCGCTGGGTGGTGCAGCAGGCGAAGGGCGGACACCGGCGGGTCGCGGGCGACGCTGCAGACAAAGGGCGGAGACAGACACCTTCGCGATGCTCCGGGAAGATACATCCATGTCTTGGCGTGCTCGGCTCTCCGTGCCGCCTCGCTGGTGGGGGGCGCCCATGCTAGTGGTGCGCGGTGGTGGCCACATACGGCTGGCCGAGGGCCGCGCCCGCTCGCTGGTGGGTGACCCGAGAAGGTTCCCGAGGTTTCGGGTTGAGAAAGAAGCGGGCAGAGACCCGAAATGATCCAAATCGGACGGACGATGTCGTGAGTTGTCGAGATCGAACGGTTAATGATTAGCGGGTGATGTGGCGCTACCGGGTGCCCGATCTTGGATCCAGGATTCGAAAGGTAGAGATATACATTTAGGTGTGGCTTATCGTAAACGATCGTAAATTTTCAGTTGGAATAGTATTTTTCTCTCACACAAATTAGTCAGCAGTATTTCTTCACGAACCAGCAACGATATAAACTAGCCAACCGAACAGGCTGTTAGAAATTGATTGTGGACAGTGGCGGACGGCCACTACACCAAAAGCCTCTTCATCGGCTTTCATACATATGTACAGTGTATATATATACTGCCACGAGGTTTAAATCCAGTTCACGAGATCTTCTCAAACTCTCGAGCATGGTAAACCCAAAACCTAGTATTCTCTTCGTCAACCTCGTGTCTAGATTTAAAGCTAGAACTGAGTATGTTTTTTTAAGAAGAGTAAGGCCTTGTTTAGATTCCATTAAAGTTCCAAGTTTTTTCACTCTCTCTCCATTCCATCAATTTTTAGCCGCTTGTATGAAGTATTAAATGTAGGTAAAAAAAATAACTAATTACACAGTTTAGTTGGAAATCACGAGATGAATCTTTTGAGCCTAGTTGGTCCACGATTGGACAATATTTGACAAATAAGACAAAAGTGGTACTATTCATCAGGTTGAAAAAAGTTGCAATCTAAAGGGGTGTTTGGTTCCTATATGAAAATTTTAGTCCATGTCCCATCGGATGTTTGGACACATGCATGAAGTATTAAATATAGACGAAAAAAATAACTAATTGCACAGATTGTGGCTAATTTGCGAGACGAATTTTTTAAGCCTAATTAGTCCATGATTTGACAATGTGGTGCTACAGTAAATATGTAATAATGGTGGATTAATTAGGCTTAATAAATTCGTCTCGTAAATTAGTCTCCATCTATGTAATTAGTTTTATAATTAACTCATATTTAGTTCTCTTAAATAGCATCCGAACGTCCGATGTGACATGAATTAAAATTTAGTCCATGGAACCCAACACCCCCATAAACCAGGCCTAAAAATACAGTCGGCCTGTTCGCTTGTTGGTTTCAGCCAGCCCAAACCAGCCAGCTAACAGTGTTTTTCTCTCACAATAAACCAGCACCAGCCAGCCCAAACCAGTCCAGAAACAAACCAGCGAACAGGCCAAGTGGCTACTGTCTGAGAGCCTGTGACTCGTTTTTGTGCGTGCCACTGGCTCACTGTCAGTGCAACTGTGCAAGGCAAGAGATCGATGTGACAGCTTGACAGATTTGGTTAGTTAGCCTCGTCGACACTGGGTCCCGTTTGGATCAAAGAATTCTCGGAGCAATTTTAAAGGAATAAATTTCAAAGGAAAAAAATCACATCTTAGTATTTAAAAATGAAGGAAAGTTGAGTTTCTTTTCAAAGGAAAAGATAACTATCGGTCTGTTCGTTTCGTCGTAAACGATCGTAGATTATTTACTGGTTGGTTTGGCTGATTTGGTGTGAGACAAAAATACTGTTCCAGCTTATAATTTAAGATCGTATAAGCCCAGCCGAACAGACTGCATAATAGTAAAAAAACATAGGAAATAAAACATCCACTTCAATGGGGAATGAATCTTTGCTCTCTCTTGCATGCTATGCTTTGCTCATGTTACCGTACTGTTTTCCCTCATTCCAAACAGCTCAAAGTATAAATTCCCATATTTTGAAATCCTATAATTTTTCATTATTCACTCTGTCTTATTCCTGCGTCTTCTTCGTTCCTCTATTTTGTATTCCGTCGTTCCAAGCGGGCTCTAAAGAGGAAAGGCAACCTAGGTTACCCAGACCTACATGCATTTCTAGTTCAGCAACAAGCTCAGTTACCCCTGCCCCCTGAAGATACACACTACACATCCATCGCATCAGGAAGTGTAAGTCGAATGTTTCTTTTGAAGAAATTAAATTTAAGGAGAAATAGCGCATGTGCCCTTGGAGCGTCTCTCCTCCAATGGTCTAGCTTAGAGCTGGATGAATCATTTTCTTTTATCCGCTGAATAATGTAAAAGGCTAGCGTGGGTTCAAGAGATGGTCTGGCACGTCAAACGATGCTCCTCTCTCTGTCACATAGTACGACATAAACATTGTTATCTCTCACCTACACGTTTAGGTCCTCTTCGGCTTACCCATATTCGATTTATTCGATCTGTTATTTTAGTCAGAATAGTATTTTTTTCTCATAATAATTTAGCTAGAACCATATTTTCCAACCAGTTTCAGCTAAGTTTTAGACCAGCAAACAGAGCCTTAATAACTAGAAGCTAGTGCTACCCTGTACCATTGGAGATGCTCTTTCAAGAGGTGTCCTGACATGTAATGGTTCCACTTTGAGAATAAAAAACGTCGCAATCGCAACCTACTGGTTATAGTTAGGCCAAAGGCTAAAATTAAATTATTGTCGGACAAATTTTAAACTCTAGGATTAGACTTATTTTGGATTGAGGAAGGAGGAAGTGAACTCCAGACTCCCAAGCTACATGCCCGGCTAAACCTTAGGTGTGTTTGGCTTGAGTACAAGGGTGGATGAGATATGGCCATTTATGGTTTCAGGATATGGATATTCATATTGTCTGTTTAGTTGGATGGATGGAATGAGTTATTTTTCTGTTTAGTTGGATGGATAAAATTGTATGGGATGAGAATACTTAACTAATTATATCTATTATTTAAAAATAATAACAACTAATTATACCCTAATAAATATGCATTGACACTAATCTTGTTATTATAATCACTAATTAAAAATAAATTATATTAATTAGCATTATACTAGTCTAATTGTCACACAAAACATACGCTAATCAACATGTGAATATCCTCGTCCGTCAGATTTTTTATGACCAGAATATTCAGCATCTACCAAGAATATTCTCTAATATGAATATCCAAATTCAGTTTATCCATCCAACCAAACACCTTTATCCATCCATGGAACCAACACACCTAGCTACGGAGTACGGACTCCGTACTCTGCTCTAGTGAAGCCTGGGCCTTGTTCACTTTGCAAATTTTTTAAATCCAATGAATAGTACCACTTTCGTCTTATTTGACAAATATTGTCTCATCGTGAACCAACTAGGCTCAAAAGATTCATCTCGTGATTTCCAACTAAACTGTGTAATTAGTTATTTTTTTTACCTACATTTAATACTCCATGCAAACGGCTAAAAATTTATGTGATGGAGAGAGAGTGAAAAAACTTAGAATTTGGATGGCATCTAAACAAGCACCTGATGAACTTTCTTCCGACAACGTTCTAAGTTTACGGCGCCATATTCATGGCCCGGCCGGCTGTTATCTGATCCGAGTTAGTTATGGCGTGACATGACGCTCAACGAGAGACGTTGGAGAGCCTACTAGTACTAGCTATACTTGGTACCATGGCGTGTGGGGGTGCAGCTCCTGTCCTAATCCTAGGTATGCAGATCAGCAGATGCTGTGCCCTCGGAGCTCTGCTCAACTACCTTGGCTCTCCGCTCTGTGCAATTGGTAGCAGCTCGCACGGGATTGGATCCCATGGATCCAGCTATACGCCTTCTCCTTTATTTCAACCAACCAACGCATCCTTTCCTGCACTTGCTGCACCAGCATCCACGTTGAACTGAACAACAACTGAAGCACGTCACGACGATGACGCCAGCGCGTAAAATGCTACGTACAGCGCTGGTACGTAAGTCGGCTTTCTGTCGTCTCGTTGGGCCTGGCCCGTTTCGTATATCGTGGCCGATCTGACAAAAACCAAGGCCCGGCTTGGGGGCCCTGCTCGACCCATTCGATTTGATCCGCGCGTTCAACGCGAGCCCACTGAGACCCGCGTAACGCTAGCGGCCCGACTTTCGTCCATGGCCTTCGCGCGCCTGTGCCGGGGAAAAAAAAGGGCGGAAAGACGAGAGAACGCCATGCGGCAACCGTTTGGCAAGAGAGAATGCCCGTTTTTTTTAATAAATAAAAGCGTTACGAGTTTTGCTCGTTGAAATGATTCCGGCATCTAAAACTAGCGTGTATCAAAAGATAATAATGACTATGGAAGTCGGGAAGTGGCAGCGTAATTTTTTTTACAACACGCAAAACAGAAAAAGATAATAACAATGCGTTTATTTTCTCATCAATCAAAGATACTACTGTACTCGCATTCCCAATTATCCAAAATTCAAACTGGAATTCGATTCGATTCCAGCACCACTACCGCTAAAGAGGTTGGGCGTGGCCAATCCACTAATCCAGTGTACACGCCTGCCTGGTGCATCGAATTTTTGCTAGAATTCTACGTGAATATGGACACTTTGACGCTATGTTTATTTATATAGTATTATTATATATACTCCTACTTACCATAGACTAAGTACGTCTTTGGCAGAGCTCCTTGCACAGCGCCATTGGCTCCTGACTGTGCGGGGCTGTGTGCTACTGTAGTAAAAAAGGGTGCTCCGTCTCCTGCTCAACTATGAACAGAAAGATCAGGCGGAGCTATGTTTCTCTGGCTCTGAACCGGAGCCAGAGAGAGCCTGGCCATATAGTCCCTAACACGAACTCGAGAAGGAAGGTGTTTAAAAAAACTCTAGTAGAAAGCACGGTGCCGTAGTCTGGAGAGGTAGACGGCTGCCATCTTTCCCTCTGATTTGAACCTGGTAGGCCCGACCAATTTTGCTAGAGTTTTGGAGGAATCAGAAAGCTTTTCCTAAAAAAAAATGAAAAATGCCCAGTGGGCCCAAAAGTACCAGCGGCCTGTTTGGGAGGGTGGCCCAGGAGCCCAGCTGCCCTCATGGGTTGCAACTCCCGTGTTTGAGAGCGTTGGCCTAGGATGCAGCCCGGGTGGCGTGGTGCAAAACGGCCCCCTCCGCCTGGCTCCGGGGAAACGAAACTAGGGTTCGTTTCTCCCAGGCGCGGCTGCAAGCGGGGCGAGGCGAGCGATTTTGGGGGCGATTTCGGCGGCGGTGGGTGGCTCGTGCGGGCTCACACGGGAAGGGGGAAAGCTCCACGCGCGCTCTCCCCACTGGCGAAATCCTTCGCCTTTATAAGTGGCCCTTGCTGTTGCTTCTCCTTCCTTCCTCTCCCTGCTCTTCGCCTTCCTCTAGCCACGTGAGATACCGGCGGTGGTGGTGAGCTGGTGTGCGTCGCAGCGGTGTCCTCCCCCAGCGGGCTTCATCTCCGTTCCCCCGCCTTGGATCTGGTACGACGCGGCGCCGCTCCATCAACCGCGGGGACTCCGTGGAGGCGGCCGTCTTCTTCTCTCTTCTTCTGTTGGTGTGGTGGTGCTAAAGCTGTTCTTCCGGCCCAATATGCTTCCTCTCCAGCGGGTCTGCTTCCTCTACCTCGTCGGGTCTTCTTCTTCTTCCCGTTGTGCCGCTCCTTTGCACCGACGCCGACCTTGAGGTGAAATTGACCCCCAATCCTCCCTACTTCTTGATGGCGATGATGTTAGGGTTTCATATCGTAGTTGTTGTTCATGATTCGTTCATCTGATTTGAGTAGTAGTTGATGTTCCTCTATGGATTAGGGTTGATTTGATAGTTCAATGATGGTCGTTCTTACAGTCTTTCATGCTTTCCATTATGATGTGCTTCTTCTTTATTGAGCTCTGTATACCTGATGCATTTCTTGATTTTCATATGGTTTGCTTCTGTATTTTTATGATATGGTCGATGATGTTGTCCTCAGCACCTGGAGGCATGTACCTAAATGCAGTCATGCTTTATTTGTTTACTGAATCATTGTACAATCATGTTGAGGCCAGGTAGGGTATGATGATCCGAGTTTGTGTTACATTGTTATATGCATGTAGATGGATCCCTCTGTTAGCCGTAAAATGATGTGTAGGCAAGCAATTGCCCTGGTTGTAGTCATGGTGTCCTTTGTTACCAGCAGGCTTAAAAGGAAAAGGTCTAGACCTGATACTGAACCTAACCCTCTAGTGTATGCACTTAGGGATGAAGCTGACCAGCACAGGGAGCAGACCCTTAACCTGATTTATAACTCTAATGATGGAGAGTGTCTATCCATGCTTAGGATGACCAGAGCACCTTTTTTTGCTTTATGCAATCTGTTTCGAGCTAGGAGCTTAGTGTCTGATAGAGAGGGGGTCACAGTAGATGAGCAGGTTGCAATGTTCCTTCATGTGGTTGGTCACAACCAAAGATTTAGAGTTGTCCACCAGTCAGGTCAAGCTTGTATTGGCCTGCTGTATTCTGCATAATTGGATCCTAGGTTTTGGTATTGACCAAGTTGTGCCACCTGAGGAGGGTTTCATGGGTAGCCAACCTAACCCACTTGACACCCTGCCTAATAATGAGAGCCAGTCCCAAGATTCCAATGCCATGGCACTTAGGAGGGATGCCATCTGTAATGCTATGTGGGAAGGGAGGGGTACCTCTAGGATCTGATCATGCATTAACTTTGTTATTCAATTCAGTTTGTTTACCCTACTATGGAACTCATGTTTGTGTGATGGTTATGTAATAATTATTGGACAAGCCTGAAACCAAGTTTTCTTCCTTGTCAACTATTTATTGTTTGGTTCATGTTGACATTTCATCATCTATCACTGTTACCTGGTCTATGGCCATGAGACTCAGCCATACAGTGGTAGCAGCATAGATGAATTATGATGTCGTTGTTGTATGGCTATGTCCTATGGCCACAACTTATGTCTATTTATGATTCTAATGTTATTCTTCTACTTTCTAATTGGAATACCAAATAGGATGGCTCTACTCCCAGTTGATGTGCTTGGTGCCCAGGGTGGGTTTGTGGCTGCTTCTGATGTAGTCAATGGGCTGCTGGGGGTGCTATTGCTGCTGTTGTTGCAGCTGGTGCTAGTACAGCAGTAGCAGATGGTATTGGTGCTGCTAGTGCTGCTAGTGATGGTGCACCAGCTACACCAGCTAGTGTTGCTACTGTAGCATCAGTAGGTGATGGTGCTGCTGCTGGTGGTGCAGGGGGTCCTAGGGCCATGAGGTAGAACAACAACACATGTGGCTTTGTCCTTAGGAGGATGGCTCAGCTTGTTAGTGATGGTAGTAGGCCTAACAAAGTCTTCAAGGATAAAGATGTTAATTGTGTTGTCAAAGCCCTTAAGGAGTACAGTGGGGAGGTAGTGAGCCCAACTCAGGTGTACATCCACATGAGGAAGTGCAGGCAGAAGTGGTCTAGGACCTGTTTTCCATTACTTGTCTAAAACTCTACCCTCCCCCTCCCCCTTACTGCAGGACCATCCTAAAGATGTAGAGTTTCTAAACTGCCCTATAAGGTTCTATAATGAGATAGAGTCCATCTTTGGCCATGCTATGGCCACTGGTAGGTTTGCACTTGCTTCTAGTGAAGCCCTAGGGGCCAACCAGGCTGATAGTGTTGCTGCTAAGGTAAAGGGTCCTTCCTCTACCCATGTGCCTACTGAGAAGGCCCACACTGATGTAGGATGAAGCAGCAAGGTCATAGAGCCCTCTCCTTAGCTGTGGATGGAAAGAGGAAGAGAGGCAACTTCAGTGAGGATGAGATAAGAGCCCTCTCCTTAGCTGTGGATGGAAAGAGGAAGAAAGGCAACTTCAGTGAGGATGAGATACTTATATTGACCAACATGTCTGATGTTGTCAACAATGTTGCCAATGCTCTTAGGGAGACTGGACCAGCCCATGTTGATGCTGACCTCTACCTTGCTGTGATGGAGATGCCTAGCTTTACTGAGGAGGCACTGATAGTTGCCTACACCTACCTGCTGGACAACAAGATCCAAGGCAGGGGCTTTGTTGGCATGAGTGACAGCCATAGGGACATTTGGCTAAGGAACGACCTAGCCAAGAACTACTACATGTAGTTGCAGTTCCTACTAGGCTGCATGGCCAATGAGAGGGTTGACTGTTGAGATGTATAGTTCCTCCACCTCCCTCACCCACTCTTTCTTATTTTGACTACAGTTGAGCACAGTTTCTTGTAGGTATTTTGTGCAGCTTACTTAGCTGACTCAGACCTGTCCTTTTGCTTTGTTTACTGGGAGGGTGGCTAACTATATGTGCTAGAGGGCACGATGGTAGGCATTTGGGTCTAGAACTATTGGGCAGAACCTGTTGTTGTAATTGAATATTTGTAGCCATTGTTGGCTACTTTATTTGAGACCACATGTTGTTTAATCTCTTACTTCTGAACTGTTGGTTTTGTTTCTTTGGATTGGTGGCAACTGTGGGAATTTTAAATGGCATATGATGCAAAATTTTACATGAGGTGATTCTTGTGATTTATCATGTATGTCATCAAACTCATGTGACACGTCCATTCTCTAGCAACAACCCCTTCTTTCCTGTGCTGATGGCAGTGAATGGACGTGCATAAGGGTTCCATGGCAGCCATGACCTTGGATTTGCACTTGTTTGGTTCTTCTGTTGTCTACAGTTTGTAACTTGCTGTTCTACTAGTTTTTTATTTGTATGGTAGCCACTAAAGATTTAACTAATGAATTACACCACCAGATTCTAAAACTGAGGCCAATGTTTTCTTATAATGCCTGTGATGTCATAGTTGTTGATTTGAACCTAATGATGCTGGTCATCAGTGAGGGACTTGAGGTCAACGATTTGTTTCATCACAAAACGTAGATCTTCAAGTTCCACACTAATGGCTAGTTTCATGCATTACATTTGGCTGAGGCTAAAGCACTCTTTCATTTTATAGAAATGGCAAGTTGATATGTGGTTTTCTATGGGAAGACTCCTGTAATTTACCTGACTTGGCATGAGTGCAATAAACAAGTTCTTGGGGGTAAAAATGCTATATACAAGAAGTATACTAGCTATGAGTAGGCTGTTAGAGATTTTCATGCATCAGTGAGAGATGTCAATGCATCTTTGGGAGCAGCAGCTCTCCTCCCCTATGATCTGGTTCCTTAGGATGCTTTTGCTCAAACCATTGCTCCTTCTGATGGTAATGGAAAGGCCAGTTGCTGTAAGAATGTGTTTATCATCTCACTTGTTATTTTGTTGTTTGGACTATGGATGAAGCTGGGCAATACTGGGCACTACGGCTGCCCCACTTAGGCCTATGATGACTAGAACTAGATGATGGATGAGCTGCTCCACTTACTAATTTGTGTAACCTATTTCTGTTACATATCTAATATCTGTTGTTCATGTACTGCTGCTTACTGATTAGGCTGTTGATGTTGTTATTTTGCCTTGCTTCATTGGTACTTTGTAAAATTAGAACAACTATGTCTCCATGGTTCATTACCTAATTTGTCTGAGGCCTAGTGCTTTTAACAACACTAATTGTATGTTTTACTTGTTCAAACTCTTGCTCATTCCATTACTATATCTGCATTTCTGCATTCTGATTATGGGCTTGGTCGAGGCTAGCCAACAACTAAACATAATCTCAATTTGGTAGTTAGAGTTAGTTGGCTTCTCAGCCCGGCTGTACTATTGAAATCAAACACAATCTTAAGTGGATCTGACCCGTTACATATTTGATGCCAAACATGAACAGTTGCACCACTTAAGGCAGAGCTGGCCTGGGCCTGACGGACGGGCCAAGCCGACCCCAGCCACACTTCACAAACACGCCATAGGAGACTCTCATAGTCGGGCCCAGCTCCCACTGGCCGCGACGCCGTCCCCTAAGCCGCTCGAGGGAACAAGCCGCCAAGCCTAGTGCACTACGAGACAGGCATATCCCACGTGTCTGCACGCGTCCCCATCCATCGCCACGTACCCAGCCCATCCAACGGATCTCCTTCGTGCATAGCCACAACGATCCACCCTCAGCCGTCGAAACCCTGCCCTGCCTCGTGACTCACCCGCTCCCTCCCACGAAACCCCACTACGAGCCCGACCCCACAGCGCCCCTTGTCCCCACATGTTAGTCCTCTTGCCGAGATCCCCCGCGCCGCGTGTTGCTCCGTCTCTCGTCTCGCCGAGCCGCCCGGCGTTTGTGGCAGCCGGGGCTTTTACATTTTTACCATTATTAAGATTGGCGCTCATTCGATTATCACTTTTAGGATGGCACTTACAACTTTGCCAGGTGAGAGAAGTTTGAGTTCTTAATTTACCACAATTGCACATGTGGCAAGCCACGCCAGCCCGACACGCTGACGCCCAGTCAGCAGGCGCAGGTGAAATGTCATCGCTGCCCCTGCCCATTTTCTTCATTACGCCGCCCCGGTCCCGCCCTTGGTATTTGTATGCCATGGCCACCGGCGGTGGAGACTCGCCAGCGCGAGCTTGGTCACGAGCTATGGTGAACGAATGACGAAAAGAAGCGGTGCGTTGGGATCTGGAGCTCACCGCGAAGCCGATGGAGGGGATCTCGTCGACGGGCGCAGGCCGGAGAGGGAGGAGGCAGACGGTGGCGTGTTTGGGAGCACCGGCGAAGTCGGAGAGGGGTGATGCAGGCTCGGTTCGGCGAAGAGGAGAAGCGGGGCGGACTCGGCTTCTCCTTGTGAGTCCAGATCAGGAAGAGTTAGGGGCGAGAGGTAGCTGGAGTGGAGAGATTGGGAGCTCGGTCGAGCTTTGGCAATGGTGACGGCGGCGGCGGATGATGGCGCTGCGGTGGGAGTTGAGGCACGGGGAGGGGAGATATGGTCGCGGCTAGCTCAGGCGGTGCTCCGGGCATCACTTAGAGAGAGAGAGAGGCCAGTAGGGGGGAAGTGAGTGGTGGAGGGCTTGGTCGCGCCGTCCATGGCGGCGGGGTGCGGGCTTGACCGAGCTAGGGGGGAGGGGCGGTCTGGAGGCAGGTGAGGCCGGGCTCGGTCGCACAGATGCGGGATGCGGGGAGGGGCTTGGTCGCGTGTGGCCTGGTCCACTGGAGACCCGGCCATGGCGACAGGGAGACCGGAGAGATGGGGGAGGGAGAGAGCGCGTGCAGGAGGTGGGGGATGACCGATGGGGTCCACCCGTCAGCGAGTGGGAGAGAGTGAGCCGGCGGGCTGGCTTCCACGTGCGGCAATGGGCCTCGGCCCAGGAAGGTAGGGAGGAGGGGCGCGTAATGAAGAAAATGGACAGGGGCAGCGATGACATTTCACCTGCGCCTGTTGACAGGGCACCAGCGTGTCGGGCTGGCGTGGCTTGCCACATACGCAAATGTGGTAAATTAAGAACTTAAACTTCTCTCATCTGTTAAAGTTGTAAGTGACATTCTAAAAGTGATAATCGGATGAACGACAATCTTAATAATGGTAAAAATATAAAAACCCCGTGGCAGGCAGGGTGACGAGAGCAGAAGAAATCGAGGGGAGAGGCCCGACGCGACCGTCAGCGTGCCCGGGGCACTGCCTTCTCCCGTTCTCTCCTTCCCCTCTCCTCATCGCCTTCCTGGCCTGGGCGTTGTGTGCGCCTCTGCGCCTCTCCCTCTCTCCCTCCCCCGATCGTGACGGCCGCCGGACTCCGATCGCCACGATGCGGTTCTTCTGACGGACGCCGGCGCGCCACCGGTCCCAGCCGTCCCGACCCGAGACCCGCGCTCCTCGCCGCCCTCCCCAGGACCCCTCGCCGCGAGGAGGGCTGACACTGACACCGCCGCGCCGGCGCCGCCATGGCCTTGTCCTCGCCGATGGTGCTGTCGCTGCTCCTCTTCGCGTCGCTCACGGCGCTACTGGTCCTCGCCCCGCGCCTGTCCCCGCCGCCGCAGCAGACGGCGGCGGACGAGCAGGCTCCTCCGGCCGCAGGGACCGGCGGCGCCGGAGGAGGAGGCCTCCGGGTCGTCGGCGCCGGCGCCGGGGAGGAGGAGGCCGACGACCTCCGCCTGTTCCGCCGCGCGGTGCTGGAGTCGTCTTCGGCGGCGGCGGCGGGCGCCAAGGCCGCCGGCCCGCCCAAGGTGGCGTTCCTGTTCCTCACCAACTCCGACCTCACCTTCGCCCCGCTCTGGGAGCGCTTCTTCGCGGGTCACGAGTCGCGGCTCAGCGTGTACGTCCACGCCGACCCGGCGGTGCGCCTGCTCCTCCCGCCCACGCCGTCCTTCCGTGGCCGGTTCGTGGCCGCCAAGCCCACACGCCGCGCGGACGCGAGCCTCATCGCCGCCGCGCGGCGCCTCCTCGCGGCCGCGCTGCTAGACGACCCCGCCAACACCTACTTCGCGCTGCTGTCGCAGCACTGCGTCCCGCTCCACTCCTTCCCGCGCCTCTACGCCGCGCTCTTCCCTCCGCCCCCGCCGTCGCCCCCCTCCGCGCGCCACGGAAGGCCACGCAGTTACATCGAGGTGCTGACGGGAGAGCCACAGATGCCGTCGCGCTACGCGGCGCGCGGCGGCGAGGACGCGATGCTCCCGGAGGTCCCCTACGAGCGGTTCCGGATCGGTTCCCAGTTCTTCACGCTGGCCCGGCGCCACGCCGTGCTGGTGGTGCGGGAGCGCCGGCTGTGGCGCAAGTTCCGGACGCCCTGCCTCCCGGACATGGAGCAGGACTCGTGCTACCCGGAGGAGCACTACTTCCCGACGCTGCTGGACATGGCGGACCCGGGCGGCGTGGCGCGGTACACGCTCACGCGCGTCAACTGGACGGGCAGCGTCGCGGGACACCCGCACACGTACACCGCGGCCGAGGTCACGCCGGGGCTCATCGCCGACCTCCGCGCGTCCAACCACACCCACCCTCACATGTTCGCGCGCAAGTTCGCGCCCGACTGCCTCGCCCCGCTCCTCGCCATCGCCGACACCGTCCTCTTCAAGGACTGACGGACGAGACGGCAGCCCTGCACCAGCACCATCGAGGTATGAATACACAGCTACCCTGTCTGAACTCTGAACTCTGAAGTGCAAGCTTCAGAGCGTCCTCAAAATTTGGCACTTGCTGCTAGTTCTCGAGATCAGGCTTATGAAATGTTTTGCATTCCTGCAAATATGCAACGCGGCTTTTGCAAATCCTAATCATCGAAGCCGGGACTGGGAGTGAATTAAAGTGGCGCTGTAGTGTGGCTTTCACTGCCCAAATTAGAGGATGAGCTAGAGCTAGTTACTATTTGGGCTAAAAATCCGCTGAAATCAGAGTGAATTCAGTTCTGTTCATCTCCATTTGACCCAACAGTTTTCTACTTTTCTTTTCCCTGAAAAGGAATTCACCCAACACATTAGTATGGCCCCCAGCCTATAGTAGTCTGTATGGATATATTTATATTTATATATTCTTCCTATGTTGCTTTGCCTTCCATCCCTGCTCAGCTGCTCTTATCCACCAACAGAACAGAGTTAGTAATAATAGCAATAAAGTGGAGTCTGCTTAATGAGATCATACAGAGACGATCGAGTCGTAGTCGATGATTTGAGTTGACAACGATATCCCAATCCCCCAACTAATACGAGATCTCAACTAATGAAGCCTCTAATAACCGGCACTGACCACTGCCACGGACTGTCACTGTCTTCTCCTCTGACCCTGAGTACCCTGACTAGCCACCACCGACCTTTCCGTGCGGATTAGGTTTCGTCTCGACTCGAGTGGTTGGGTTGGTTCCGTTCCGTGCTTGGATTTGCTCAAATCACCAAGGCGCTCCCAAGTTCTGCTGAATCTAACAACCCCGTTTGGATCATCCTTGCATTGCAGGTACTCGTCGCAGAGGCTGGGGCCAGTGAGGCCGACGACGGCGACAGCGAAAGCAGCGGCCTCCTCTCGTTTCGTTTCCACCCTCCGCGTCATGTTCAGAGCTTTCAGTTCAGCAGCTCCCTGTCCACCACTGCTTCTGTGTACTTTGTGTAGATTAGGAGTTCGTAGAGAAGAAGAGGACGAAAGCAATCGACGACGACCTAATGCGAAGCGGCAGGTTGTGATTGCGTTGCGTGCGTGGATGCGTCCTCGATCGTCCATCCGGGGAAAAAAAAACAAGTCGTGTGTGTTTGGCAAGAGCAGCCAAACAAGGCTTGCTCTGGATGCACATGATGGTGATGGATCTGCCTATATAGTAATAAGCAATTAAACCTCTTGTACAGCTACTCCTGCCTGT
Organism: Miscanthus floridulus; assembly: GCF_019320115.1. Taxonomy (NCBI): domain Eukaryota; kingdom Viridiplantae; phylum Streptophyta; class Magnoliopsida; order Poales; family Poaceae; genus Miscanthus; species Miscanthus floridulus. Next base: position 25,358 of record NW_027098086.1, on the reverse strand, counting down.
GGATTTTGAATCATGAATGTGGTGTACATAACTCATAAGCAATGTGCTTCGGGTGAATTTAAGCATTTTTACGAGAACGAACTTCGCTGGTTACCCATATGTGTATGTCGGTAATCTCCTGGGTTACCACTTACCAGATGTGATGGACACCGGGCATCGGCTAGCAGACATGCCGATGGAAGTGGCAACGAGTGGTGCACAAGACAGGCGGAGCCTGGGTAGTACTAGTACATTTTTGCAGGTTTGACCCGTTACTCCCGGATCGAACGAAGAGGAAGAGAGGAGAAGCTTCACCTCGCCCAAAGAAAACCATGGAGAGATGCAGAGAGCCATGCATGTGCACAATAAAATGATGAAGTCATACGAGCAGCCGAGCCGTGGCGTGTGGCACATGGCCTGGCCGGCGCATCGATTTCGCCATGCAATGGAAATGTCAACGCGCGCAGGCGGAGGCGAAGCGCATGCGCCCAGGGCTACTGGTGGGCGCGTGCGCGTCAGCGCATGGAGAGGAGGGTCGCCGCCGCCGATCGAGCTGTGACTGTGAGCGTGACTTATCACAAACGATCTTAAATTTTTTAGTCTGAACAGTATTTTTCTCTCACATAAATCAATCAGTAGTATTTCTTCACAAACTAGCAATGATGCGAACCAGCCAACCGAACATACCGACACAGGACAGGAAGGGTCTGCCTACTAGCAGCGAGCGTGCACAGGAAGGGGAATTTAATTTAGGGAATTTTTGCCGTGGGACATCGCGAAAACGGGTATTTGGCTGGAACACACCGCCAAGCGTAGCATTTGCTGAGTACCATTACAAATTCGTGTTTATTTGCCAGTGGACACCGCGTCGATTAAAATAATTATTTCCAGAGATTGGGAGAGAGAAAATTTGTAAAATGACCACTGATGCCCCTTGACCGCACTTGGTCGAGCCAGACTCGATTTGGTCGAACTGGACCACGTTTCGCAGCCCTGTAGGAACCCTAGCCGCACCTTTTCTCTGCAAATGGACTTTCTTCCTTCTCCGAACACAGCCATGGCTGAGCAAGGCAGCAGCGCAGGGGGCCGCGCGTGGGGAAGACCCGGTCGGCGCTCTCCGGCCTGCCGGTCGGTGGCGAGCTGCGGTGGTGCGGTGGCCTGCTGCTGCAGCGAGCGGCGGCGGCGTGAGGCGGGGCCGAGGTGCTGGCCTGCTGATGCGGCGAGCGGCGGCTGCTAGGAGAAGACGCCGCCGAACTGGTCCATGGTCTGGGAGACGAGCGAGAGCTGGCTCCGGCCGAGCCCCATGAGGCCAGACGTGCCGCCGAACGGCGGGCCCTGGTTGCTGGTGCCGTAGCCGAACACGAAGCCATCGATGACCTCCTCGGCCAGGCTCAGCCTGTCGTGCGCCAGGACGCCACGGGAGTAGGAGCCGTCGCGGTAGCTGAGCGTGTAGCTGCAGGCCGCCGCCGGCTGCTGCTGGTCCTGGCCGCCGTCGGCGCCGCCGCACGCCACGGCGCCCGACATGCCGCCCATGGCCAGCTGCAGCGCATCGCAGGAGGAGGAGTTGCACGGCACCGCGGCGTAGGACGGCGACGAGGACGGGTCGAAGAGCGGGCCCTGCTGGTCGTGGCACGACTCGCACGGCGCGCACTGCACCCAGGTCAGCTCACTGGCCGTGTCCACGATCACCGTGGCCTCGCCGTCGCCCAGCCCGACGGTGGCCACGTAGTTGAGCGTCCGGAGCTTCGCGCCCGAGGTGACGGGCACCTATGCCTTGGACGCGGTCACCGCCACCGCCGCCGCCGTGGTCGACGAGGTGGTGATCAGCCTGTTGTACTTGTCGATGCGTCGTTGCAGCGACGAGACGCGCGCGGCGTCGGTGGACAGGAGTCCGTCCACCTCCTCCGTCCTGCTACTGGCCGGCGCGGAGCTGAAGCTGTGGTGCCTCAGCTCGAGCACCGAGGCGCCACCCACGGCTCCTGAACATCGCAAACAAAACCGACAACCGTGAGATGAGATGAAGTCATGGGAGGAAGTGGGACGGACACCTCTCTCTCTCTCTCTCACTCTCACTACACTTGAGCAGAGCAGCTGAAAAATCTGTGACGGTGGCGAGCTGCGGTGGTGCGGTGGCCTGCTGCTGCAGCGAGCGGCGGCGGCGTGAGGCGGGGCCGAGGTGCTGGCCTGCTGATGCGGCGAGCGGCGGCTGCTAGGCTAGCCGCGCTGCCGGGAGCTCCGCCCCTGGGTTGGCTACGCCGCGGGGGAGCTCCGCCCCTGGGCTGGCCGCGCCACCGGGGAGCTCGCCCCTAGGCCGGCCGCGCACCTGCGCCGCTGGGGAGCGTGCCCATGGGCTGGCCGCGCCGTGGGGGAGAGCGCCCCTAGGCTGGCCGCGCCGCCGGGGAGCGTGCCCATGGGCTAGCCACACCACCCATGGAGCTCCGTGCACGTGCTTGTGCGCCACCGGCAGCGGCAGCAACGGCATCGTCTTCTTCTCCATGGCCGGCCGACCATGGCCCTGTTCCAACCCCCCACCGAAAATCAGTGAACCGGAGCGTGAAGACGGGGGTATAAACGACATTTTCCCTACCTTCTCTCCGCGAATACGAAAAATGAATAAAATAATGGACGCGGTGTGTTACGGCAAATAAACACAAATTTGTAATGGTACTCAGCAAATGCTACGCTTGGCGGTGTGTTCCAGCCAAATACCCGTTTTCGCGATGTCCCACAGCAAAAATTCCCTTTAATTTATTGCCACTCTTACGGTTGCCACTCCTCCAGTTGTCAGCGTTAAAAGTGCTCCTACATATTTGCCACTGCATGCAATTCACTTCCTACGGATTTGCCATTTTCGCCGACGTGTCGTGCCAGATGGACTCGCCAGCGTGGAAGGCAGCCTGGGAGGCCTGTTTGGGCCTGGCAAATGACCTTCCTGCCCTTGCCCTTTTCTTTTGTTCCCAGGCTGGTCCCGGTTGGGTCAGAGGCACCCCACAGCACTCTCGCTGCTTCTCTCACCCCCACTCCTCCTGTGTACTACTGATGGAACATGTATATGGAACATGGTGAAAAATACATGCTGGAACATGGTGCATATATGCTGAAAAATGCAAGCTCAAACTGCCACAAATTACCATAACAACATACATAACTGATCCAACAACATGCATAGATCCATACATAAAAGGTCCACGGTCATTGACATTAGTTCTTACAGCAGTGGCACATGACAACCATTAGTGGTACATGGCCATACAAAATAGGTCCTTGATCCATGACTGAATAGTTTCGTTAAAGTAGTGGCACATGATAGCCATTAGTTATACATGTCCATACATAACAGGTCCATCCAGAAAAGAACACGCATGCAAAATATTCAACACAGAAGCCTTAGTTGGCAGCCTTTGTTGGTGTGGATTTCTTCACCTTGGATGCTAGTTGTTTCTTCCTTGGTGTCATTTTCTTTGGAGCAGCTGCTGGTACTATCTCCAATGCCACGGGTTCCTCCAAGTCCAACCTCCTACATTGAACAAATAGTTAGATTTGTATTTATGGTTTTTTGTCAAGTCAATGGTGGCAACAAACCTCTAGCATGGTGGGGCTGCCTCCATTGATGCTGCTACTAGGATAAGAGCCAAACATGGCGGCTGTGCTATTGCCTCTCTTGCTGCTCCTGCTGCTTCTGCCGCCACCTTTGCCTCCCTTGCTGCTGCCCTCTTGGCTCTTGGTGTTTCCTCTCCCACTTCTGCTGAATCTTCAATAGTTTTTTGCTTCTTCCTTCCAGGCTTTGTTGCTGTCTTCTTGGTCCTCTTCCTGTACACAAATATTTGTGAAAGTTAGTAATTAAGTGTGACAAGAAACAAAGGAAGTGAAAATGTAATAAACCTTTTCTTGGTCCCTGTGAGGCTACACCTCTAGCTAGTTGCTCTATGGCCAAGTTCACCGTAGCCCTTACATGTCACTTGTCTTGTTGGTTTGCCTGACCTCTCCAAACAACTTAGGGTTCTATTCTTCTTGGTCCTGCCTAGTGGTTTAGGGTCCTTCACCACAGGTGGAAAAACCTTGAAACCCTTGTCTACTTTAGGCCATTGTTGCTTGTTAGTTATGTGTGGTATGACTCATGCATAAGCTGATTGCAACTTCTTCACACTGTATGCCTCATGCACATATTTGCTCATGTCTGACTGCCTCTCAACAGTAATCACTGCAAGAGCATGTGAGCAAGGCTTGCCACTAACTTGCCACTCCCTACATGTGCACTTCTGCTCTTCAAGGTAAACCACATGCCTTCTAATTTCCTCACCCTAGTACCATACAACAACTTCAGCTTCTCTAGGATTTCCTTTGAGCACTTTTAGATGACCAAGTCCCTTGCTGGCAGCATTTAACTGATGAATTATAGCTGGTAGAATGTCCCCTGACATGGCTACTGAAATCTTCCTTCTCCTTTCCCAAAGTTCCAGAGTCTTGATCCTGATTGCATCAGCTAGTGAGTCTAATGGCAAGTCTTTGAACTCTTTGATCCAAGAATTCTAGGACTCTGCCAGGTTGTTGTTTATGTAGTCACATTTAATTTTTTCTGAGAACTTGCTTCTGGCCCACTTTAGTTTGTGATGCTCATTTAACCAAGGCCAAATGTCTGACCTTCCTGCAGTAGCCTTTGCCATTAGCATGTCAAACTTCTCCTCTGAGTATGCTCTAGCTGCTGGCCACATGTACTGACTAGCATAGGTGGAACCACAGAACCTCTTCTTCATGTTCTCCATCAAATGCCTAAAGCATTCCCTCTGCTCTACCCTGGGGAATACTTGCTTAACTGCAGCCTCTAGGCCCTTGCAGGCATCTGTGCAGATAGCCAAATGCTCTACTGGCCCAAGTGCCTTAGCCAACTGCTCCATGAACCAAATCCAATTTTTCTTGGTCTCAGACTGAAAGAATCCAAAGGCTATTGGAAACATCCAATTATGACCATCTATACCATTGGCTGAAGGCAACTGACCATTCCACTGGCCATTAAGATGAGTAGAATCTATGCTAATGTATGGCCTGCAGCCCTCTAAAAAACCATCAATCTGAGATTTGAATGCACAGAAAAACCTACTGAAGTGAACCTTATCTCCTACTTGAACAGTGTCTATCTCAACCACACTTCCAGGTGACCTGAGCTCTACCTCTGCTTTGAATCTATATAACCAATCAAAAGAATCATCCCACTTACCAAAAAGCTTATCTGCAGCCCTCTGCCTACCATACCAGCAAGTCTGGTAGTTGATCTTGACCTTGTATTGCTTCTCAAGTTCCTTCCTGACTGCCTTTGCCCCCATTGAGGGATCATCTCTAAGCAAAGGAACTGCTCTCTCTCAGCAATCCAGGCCTGGGATGCCATCCTGTTGAGTACTCTTGATCTAGAAGCACAAGTATGAGTATTCTTGTTTATTTGTATCTGCAAAAGAACAATGACAAATGTCACATATAAAACAATGATAGAGATGTTTATTAAAAAACAATGGCAAGTTATTCAAAAAACAATGGCAAGTTATTATACCCTGACACTGCCATCAATCTGAGTTTTTGCTCTAATAATCCATTGGCATCCTCCAGATCTGCAGAAACCCCTAAACCTCTTTTTGTCTAATTTTTCAGTGCCCAACTCAAACTCTTTAACTATAGAATGCTGTTTCACTGCCATTCTAAATTCAGGCATTGATGGATAGATTTGGCCTACAGACATATCAGGATTATCTCTGTCATAGAAATACAAAGGCTCAAACTCAGCATTATCATCAACAAGCATAGCTGCTGCATCCATCTCTGCTTGCAACTCAGGAGGAATGACTAGCACAGGTATCTCGACTGGACCATCACCACCATCTACAAGATCATCTGCAGCTTTGAAGCCCATGGCTTCATATATTTTGTCCTCATCTACTAAGACAGTGGCATCCCCATCTAATTCTTCCTCTTGTAATATAGTGTAAGCTGACCAATCAATTCCACGATCATCTAAGTTAGTATGGTCTGGACTGCTACAAGCATCATCAGTGCATTCAACATTAGCCTGAGCATTAGCTTGCTCTGCTGTTACACCGGATGTGGAATGAACACTATGCTCATTTGGCACATTTGCCTTTCCTGCATCCCATTTAGGCTGTCTGGATGATTCCTTGTCCCTGTCAAGCACCTCACAGTTCACATCCATTTCCTTCTCATCCCATCTGGCCTCTATCATCTCCATGAACTGCTCATCAGTAGTAACCTTCCACTCTGTCCCACTGTCTTTGTCCACACCCCAAACAAGTAACTGCTGATCCCTACCCCAAATGATGTTTGTCCTCATTTCTTCCACAAACTTAGACAGGGAGCACTGGGTGCTAAGATCAAACCACACATCATGCTCTTGCTGAACCATTTCCACACTGTCATCATAATCACCAGTGGCTGTGTATTTATCAACACAAACATGGATTCTAAAAGCATTTCCAGGATCAATCCTGGATAGAACCATAAGCACATTAAAAAAAGTAGAAGAAAGGACTGCTGGATCCCAAAATCTACAGCACATGCAAGCTCGAACTTACCAAGGAGGGTAGCCAGTCCCCTTCATCTTAATGCATACGAATCAACAATAACCGCAGTGTGACTACATTGGATGTAACAAAAATAAGATTGAAACCCTAGGTTCAGCAGATTTGGGCGAAATGGTGTTCAGGGGAGTACGATTCGTACCTACTGCTCGTCGTGCGTCGAAGAATGGGGACAATACGTCGGCTGTGGCTGGGGAAGTGGCCGCCGCCGCGCCCCCTTCCTGGCCGCCGCCGCTGACTTGACCGCCGCCACTGCCTTGACCGCCGCCGCGGCCAGAAGAAAAATGGGGGAGAGGAGGATGGAGGCGGGAGCCAGAGTGGGGGTGGCGACCCGGCCCGAGGCCGGCCTGGCTACGCCGACGGGGAGGTCGCCGGCTCCTCCTGCTTGTCTGCCGCCGCCACCATGAGGTTCAGGGAGAGGGCGCTGCGTGAGTTGGAGTAGAGTCAGGGGCTTCTCGGTCCGGGATCGGTCCTTTGCCTGGCCCAGAAAAGAACGTGAGGTGGAGGAGGGGCAGTATGATCATTTGCCATGCCCAAATAGGGTTCCTAGGCTGCATTCCACGCTGGCGAGTCCATCTGGCACGACACGTCGGCGAAAATGGCAAATTCGTAGGAGGCAAATTGCATGCAGCGGCAAATATGTAGGAGCACTTTTAACGCTGGCAACTAGAGGAGTGGCAACCGTAAAAGTGGCAATAAATTAAATTCCCCGCACAGGAAGGGTCCGTTACAGAGCTGACGCGAGCCCCTACCGCCTGTTGGGCCGGCCAAGTCCACTCCCTACGGTTCGAACCCAGAAAACTACAATCCACACGCCTGACCATCTTCCTGCTTCAGACTCACCCAAAAGCCGAACCATCTGCTGCCCATGACATTGTTGCACGCCATCGCTAACTTCTGAGACTGCTGACCGTACGCGGAGTCGCTGGGCCGCTCGCTGCACTGCCTGACTGACTTACCTGAGCGAGAAAAGGCAGGCAGTCCATACGCACAAGCCCAACACATCGGCCTAGCCGTCCAGTTTGCACCCGAGACGGCCCTGGCCTCGACCTTTGTCTGGGCCGAGTGCGGGAAGAAGGAAACAGGTCGCTGTCGCCGGGGCGAGCACGCACGTCGCAGTCGCAGAGAAAGCAAAGCTGCGCCGTGCCCCGTGCCTCCCAAATCCAATGGGCTACGGCGACGCCGTGTTCCGGATTGCAGCATCACAAGGCTGCTGGCGCGTCGGCGTCGCCACCAGCACGGGAATCTTGCGCTCGGCTGCTCTCGGCTTCCTCTCCCTCTGTCGCTCTCGCCTGACGCTGACGTGTTGCTAAGCAATGTCATTGCTCTCTGTCCACACACTGACGTACACGCACCTGTTCGAGCTTAATTACTGTCGTTGCTCTTCCAGTACTAGCCAAATTAGCCACTCGTCATCAGAGTTACAAAACACAGCTCCAGCTGTCAGCGACGGCTCTGGAGAGGTACACCGAACGCTCTTCTTGGGTTGGTCCTCCTCCACGGATCGATCGAGCAGCAGTACAAGTTGACAAGAAACAGGCCAAGCATCTATACGTATGTACTGCTACTAGATGGCGTGGTTATACGTCAGAGGCAGGAGGGGCCGGAAGATGACTTGCGGACGCTCAGTCTAGCTAGCAACTACTCCACGACCACAAAAATATCCTGATCGATATCGTTTGTGATCTTTTTTTGCCGGTTCTCTGATTGTGACGTCTTTTTGGGGGACGATCTCACTGCACTCCGCGCCCTGATTGTGCCTGATTTTGTACTCCCTGCGTGGCTGCGTGCGGCTAGCAACGCTGCTTCTGCCAAGGCATCAGCACAACATGCACGTACGTGCCTAGTGATTCATCTCGTCAGTGCTGAATCGAATCTGAAGGCCTGAATGGCTGAATCCACATATAGAGAAGAGGCTAGAGAGTAGAGACAAAGAAGTGGCAAGAGGTAGAATAAGAACATGGACCGTATGATTCTTAATATATTCACAATAAGATGTGATAAACCAAGGATGTTTCCCTTGGACGTGGGACCTATACGTGTCATTTTTAGGTATGCTCTATGTATGTATCATAATGTGGCAAAACCAAGGTACGCCTTTTACTAATAAAATTTATATGGAAGCTGAAGCTGCCGCTAGAAATCAAGATTTTTATTTGTATCTTCATAGGTCTGTGTGATTAAAAAAAACAATTTAGTTAAAGGAATTGGTCGGGTAGTCAAAAATGTTTTTTTCCACGACTGTAATGAAACAACTAAGCACATCTTTTTTTTTTATTGCCAACATGTTGAAACTATTTGAAGAACTGTTTATATATATAGCTGTTGGGTTAACCCCACCTAGATCGTTAACCCATATGCTTGGAAATTCTAAGGCGAAAACAACACAAATTAATCTTCATTTTAGCTCAAGAGAGATGAATCGGCAAAGTCCTTAACATGCTCTAAGGGAGACTATTCATTTGGTGAGCAAAGCTTTGGAGATTGTTGTTTTGTATATTTTTCATCAAGAATGAATGAAAGAGCAATAATAACAGACTCTTGCTTTTGATTATCTCCTATCATTCATGTTTCCTTTTTTTTGTGGTCACACCGATGAGCTCTACTCCCTCTGTCTCTAAAAAGAGTCATTATCGCTTTTTAAAAAGTCAATAACTTTTAACTTTAACCAAATATATTTAACAAAATATTAATACTTATGGTACATAATTAGTATCATTAGGTAGGTCATTGAATATATTTTCATAATAAACTTATTTAGAAATATAAATGTTACACGTATTTTCTATAAACTTAGTCAAAGTTGAGAAAGTTTGACCAACATGATTCTCATAGCGACTCTTTTTTAGGGACGGAGGGAGTACATAATAAGAATTGAGAAATTTTACAGCGCTTGAAAATAATGAGAGCCATCCGTTTGGCTAAATCAGATGGTTAAGAAATAGGAGGAACCTACTAAGAGAAACTTAAGCTGTGGACCGGAACCAAAATTTAGTGTACCGGAACCAGCTCCCATTAAATTGTGCATGGTAAAATGGTACTTTTGCAAAGGATATTATGCTCGTCAACCCCGACATGCGGCGTAGAGAAATCGACACCGGTGTCTCCCTTGCCGTCGTGCCGCCCTAAACCCGATTCTGTTCCATCCGAGTACCTAGCCCCCTTCCTCCTCCATGGCTCCACCACCGCGCCGCTCCTATCCCTAATCCACAGGGAGGCATGCCTTGTCTTCCCTGGCGCCGGCGCCAGCTGAGCCGAGCCGGACAGGTGAAAGCTCTAGTTTACTTTTGGTGAATTGATGAAACCCTAAGTGCTAACCTAGTTTATCAAAAGTGATTATGAGATAGGTAGCACTAGTCCAAGTGGTGGAGCAAATGAAGATCATGACATGATGATGGTGATGCCATGGTAATGATCAAGTGCTTGGACTTGAAAAGAAGAAAGAGAAAAACAAAAGGCTCAAGGCAAATGTATAAATGGTATAAGTCATTTTGTTTTGGTGATCGAGACACTTAGTGAGTGATCACATTTAGGATTTATAGCCGTACTATTAAGAGGGGTGAAACTCGTATCGAAATGTGGTTATCAAAGTGCCACTAGATGCTTTAACTCATTGTATATGCATTTAGGATCTAGTGGAGTGCTAACACCCTTAAAAGTATTTGTGAAAATATGCTAACACATGTGCACAAGGTGATACACTTGGTGGTTGGCACATTTGAGCAAGAGTTAGAAACCTCACCGGTGGAGTGTCTGCCCGTAGAGTGCGGACAATCCGACGGTGCCACCGACGCCCTATACAGAAAAGACAGAGGTTCACAGAGTGACCGGACGCTGGTGGTGTAGTGATCGGATGCTGGATTCAAAGTCTGGTCAGTGACAGCAGTAAGCACACTATCTCGGTCTTGTGACCGGACGCTGGCGTGTAAACTGACCGGACGCTCATGGTCTGAGTCTGGTCAGTGCTGACGTACGCTGACGTGAGGTGCACAGAAGAAGCGTTGAGTGACCAGACGTCGGGTGAGTCTGGTCGAGCATGACCGGACACGTCCGGTCGAGCATGACCGGGCACGTTCGGTCGTGAAATTTCATGTTTGGAACCTTACTGGAAACGACCGGACGCTGGGGTCCTGTGTTCGGACACTTTCTAACTGACGCGTCTGGTCATCACTTGACCATTGAGATCGGACGATCGGCGTTTGAAGCCGATGACATGTGGCAAGCATCGGGCGACCAGACGCTGGGGTCCTACATCTGGTTGAACTGACCGGAGCGTCCGGTCACCCCGTGTTGTGCCCAGTGAAGGGGTACAACGGCTCTATTTCGTGGGGACTTCTATTTAAGCCCCATGGCTGGCTCAAGCTCACTCTCTTGGCCATTTGCATTGACATAGCAACCTTGTGAGCTTAGCCAAAGCCCTCCCACTCATCTCCATCGTTGTTTCATTATCATTGTGAGATTGGAAGAGAATCCAAGCGCATTGCTTGAGTGATTGCATCTAGTGGCACTTGGTATTCGTGTTTCGCTGCGGGATTCACTTGTTACTCTTGGTGGTTGCCACCACCTAGACGGCTTGGAGCAGCGAGGATCATTGAGCGGAGGTTGGTGATTGTCTCTGTCTACGATCGTGGTAATTGTGAGGGGTCTTGTACCATCCCCGGCGGAGAGCCGAAAGGTAACTCTAGTGGATTGCTCGTGTCATTGAGTTACCTCACTTGTGGGTAGGTTCTTGCGGTGTTCAATTGGTGGACGAGGGTCGTGCAACACCTCTGAGCCGCCGAACCACCAAGTATTGGTCGACACAACGGGGACTAGCATGCCGGCAAGCACGTGAACCTCAGGAGAAAAATTGGTTGTCTCTTGCCCTTTGGTATTCTCCTGGTGATTGATTTAGTATTCATCTTGTGATTGGTTCACTCCTCTACACGGCGGTATAATCACCTTACTCACTCATTTATATTCTTACAAACTAGTTGTGGCAAGCTCTTTAGTGTAATTAGAATTTAGAGCTTGCTTTGTTATTTTAAGTTCATCTAGTGGAGCTCTTTAGAGTAGCAAGATTGAGAGCTCTTAGTGAGTAGTAACATTACAAGTTGTGTGCCTAGTAATCATTGCAACTAGAATTGTTAGATAGGTGGCTTGCAACCCTTGTAGAGCTAGAGCAAGTTTGCATTTCGCTATTTGTTATACTAATCAAATTGCTCTAGTTGATTTGTAGATTTTTAAATAGGCTATTCACCCCCCTCTAGCCATATTAGGACCTTTCAAGTGGTATCCGAGCCATGGTCACCGTTTGATTGAAGGCTTAACAATCTCGATGTCAAATTATGGCTCAAGTTGTGTTCAACCATGTGGGGGGGGGGCAAACCACCGTTCTTTGATGGCACATGCTATGATTATTATAAGAGAAAGATGAGGATGTATCTTGGTTCAATCAATGATCAAGTATGGGAGGTGACCGAGAATGACTATGCTATCATTGATCCTGATGACTCCACCAACCAAGACAAGACCAACAAGCAATATAATACAATGGCTCTCAACACCACATACAATACCATTGATTCCAAGGTGTTTGAGCAAATCAAGGATTGTGAAAAAGCAAATGAGGTGTGGAGAAGATTGGAGGAAACATATGAGAGCACACCGGCGGTGAAGAGTGCTAACTTGTACATTCTCAAGGATAAGTTGACAAGCTTCAAGATGAAGGAAGATGAGAGCATTCTAGAAATGTTCCATCGGTTGCAAGTGATTGTAAATGACTTGAAGGCCTTGGGAGAGAAGATCAAGGATGATGATGTCTCTCATCGGTTCTTGATGTGCTTACCTCCAAGATTTGAGATGTTGAGATTGCTTATCATAAGAGGAGGATTAAAGAAGATTACCCCTAACCAAGTACTAGGTGATGTCATGACCCAAGAGACATACCGTGTGGAAAGGGAGGGGGATGACAAGAAGAAAGAAGAAGAAAAGTATAAGAAGAGTATAGCATTCAAGGCTAGCTCATCATCATCTAAGAACAAGGGCAAGTCCAAGAAAGAATCAAGTGATGATAATGATCTTAGTGATATTGATGATGAAGCTATGACCCTCTTTATACGCAAGATGGGAAAATTCATGAAGAAGAAGGGCTATGGTGCAAGAAAGAGAAGAGATCACACCAAAAGCAAAGAATATGTGAGAAGATGCTACAATTGCAAGAGTCCCAATCATGTTGTAGCAAATTGTCCCTACAATAGTGACAATGGTGAGGATGAGAAGAAGAAGCACAAGAAGGATAAGAAAGAAAAGAAGAAGAGAATGACCTTTCAAAAGAAGAAGGGTGGAGGCTATGTGGTCACTTGAGATAGTGATGGCTCTTCAGATAGTGATGACTCTAGTGATGATGGCAAGAAATCTATCAAGAAAGCACTAGCAAGCATCGCCATCAACAACAAGCCCTCCATCTTCGACACTCCTTCGACATGCCTCATGGCAAAACCTACCAAGGTAAAATATGATGTGAGTGATGATGATGAATGTGAAAGTGATACTTGTAGGAGTGATGATGATGATGAGGAGTACTCTAAGGAGGAGCTCATGAACATGTGTGAGCAAGTACATACTTGTTTTGAGATGAAGAGAAAGGAGTGCAAGGATTGAACAAGAAAGTCAAATTTCTTGAGCAATCCCTTGATGAGCTCAATGCCACTCATGAGAGGCTAATGGAAGCCCATGAGAAGCTTGGCAAAACTCACTCTAAGCTTGAGAAAGCTCACTCCTCTCTCATCGAGCAAGTCAAAGAGGAAGCCAAGAAGGAGCAAGTGATTGTATCATGTGATGTGGGACTAACATGTGATCTTATTGATGAATCTTTTTATAAGCCTATTATAGTTACTCCCACTAACACTTCTTATAGCACTACTACTTCTACTTCACCTTTGAGTGATGGTCTCACTTGTGATGCCTCATTAATGGTGGAAAATGAGACCCTCAAGAAGGAGGTGAATGAGCTCACTCGTGCCTTAGGCAAAGCCTATGGTGGAGATGCCCGCTTGCTAAAGTGCTTGGGTAGCCAAAGGTTTTCTCTCAACAAAGAGGGATTAGGCTATACCCCCAAGAAAGGCCCCAAGAAAGGCAAGGCGGCCTTTGTCACTCCCAAAGTTAACTTTGTGAAGGGTAATAGTCGGTTTTGCAATAGATGCAAGCAAGTTGGGCATGTAGAGCAATATTGCAAGATTAACAAGAACAAGCTACCTATTGCATCCTCAATTAAATTTGATTCTTGTTATATTCTTGTTAAGGGTGCCAATGGTGTGAAGGCTAAGTTCATTAGTACACCAATTGTGGGCTCAAAGAAGAAGGCCATTTGGATACCAAAGACCTTGGTAACTAACCTTCAAGGACCCAAGCAAGTTTGGGTACCTAAAAAGAATTGATCTTCTTTTATAGGTTAATTATAAAGCCGGAGGAAGGCATTGGGTGCTTGATAGTGGGTGCACACAACACATGATTGGTGATCCAAGAATGTTCAATTCAATCAATGAAAACAAGAGCAATGTGATTGATAGTATCACATTTGGTGACAATGGCAAAGGCAAGGTCAAAGGGCTTGGTAAGATTGCAATATCCAATGACTTGAGCATTTCCAATGTACTACTAGTAGAGAGCTTGAACTTTAACCTTTTGTTGGTAGCTCAATTGTGTGATCTTGGTTTCAAGTGCATATTTAGTGTGGATGATGTAGAGATTATAAGTGTAGATGACTCTAACTTGATATTCAAAGGATTTAGATATGAAAATCTATACTTTATTGATTTCAATGCTAGAGAAGCTCAATTGACAACATGTTTGATCACTAAGTCTAGCATGGGTTGGTTATGGCATAGAAGGCTTGGTCATGTTAGAATAAAACAATTGAACAAGTTGATTAAGCATAACTTAGTTAGAGGATTGAAAGATGTCACATTTGAGAAGGATAAGCTATGTAGTGCATGTCAAGCCGGAAAACAAGTTGGTAACACACATCCTAAGAAGAGCATGATGAGCACATCTAAGGCATTTGAGTTGATACACATGGACTTGTTTGGACTAACCACATACACAAGCATTGGTGGAAACAAATATGGATTTGTGATTATGGATGATTTCACTAGATACACATGGGTATTCTTTCTTGTTGACAAGAGTGATGTGTTTGCAACATTCAAATCATTTGTCAAGGGCATTCATAATGAGTTTGAAACAACCATCAAGAAAGTTAGAAGTGACAATGGTAGTGAATTCAAGAACACTAGAATTGATGAGTTGTGTGATGAATTTAGAATTAGACATCAATTCTTGCCCAAATACACTCCTCAATCAAATGGCTTAGTTGAAAGGAAGAATAGAACTTTGATTGACATGGCAAGATCAATGTTGAGTGAGTACAATGTGAGTCATTCATTTTGGGCCAAAGCAATCAACACGGCTTGCTATTATAGCAACTGACTCTATTGTCACCGCATGATGGAGAAGACACCTTATGAGCTTTTGAATGGAAGAAAGCCCAACATAGCATACTTTTGGGTTTTTGGTTGTAAATGCTACATATTGAAGAAAGGCACTAGATGAGCAAGTTTGAAAAGAAATGTGATGACGGTTTGTTGCTTGGTTACTCCACTACTAGCAAGGCTTATAGAGTTTGAAATTTGGCTAGTGGTACTCTTGAGGAGGTTCATGATGTGGAGTTTGATGAAACAAATGGTTCCCAAGAGGAAGATGAGAATCTAGATGATGTAAGAGGCACTCAATTGGTCAATGCAATGAAAAACATGGACATTAGTGATATAAGGCCTAGAGAGGTGATTGATATTGAAGATGACAAGAATCAAGTGCTCTCTAACTCAAATGTGCAAGCTAGTGGTTCTCATGATCAAGTTCAAGCAAGAACTAGTGATGACAAAGTACAAAATCAACAACAAGTGGCTAGTTCATCATCTCAACCAAGTGATCTATCAAATGCAAGCAATCAAGTGCAAGTGCTTCAACCAACCAATGTTGCAAGAGATCATCCCTTGAACACTATCATTGGTGATGTTTCAAGAGGTGTGTAAACTAGATCAAGATTGACTTTATTTTGTGAGCATTTCTCATTTATGTCATCCATTGAACCTAAGAAGATAGATGAAGTTTTGAAGGATGTTGATTGGGTCAATGCTATGCATGAAGAGCTAAACAACTTTACAAGAAACCAAGTATGGGAGTTAGTTGAGAGGCCTAAGGATTATAATATGATTGGAACCAAGTGGGTCTTTTGGAACAGCAAGATCAAGATGGGATAGTAATAAGGAACAAAGCAAGATTAGTGGCTCAAGGTTACACTCAAGTTGAAGGTCTTGACTTTGGAGAAACATATGCCCCAGTTGCAAGATTAGAAGCAATTAGGATCTTGTTAGCCTATGCTTGTGCCCACAACATCAAGTTGTACCAAATGGATGTGAAGAGTACATTTCTCAATGGGTACATTAAAGAGCTTGTGTATGTTGAGCAACCTCCTAGTTTTAAAGATGAGAGAAAACCCAACCATGTTTATAAGTTGAGAAATGCTTTGTATGGATTAAAATAAGCACCTAGAGCATGGTATGAGAGATTTCCTACTCTCTAAGGGATTTAAGATGGGAAAGGTTGACACCACTCTCTTCACCAAGAAGCTTGAAAATGACTTGTTCGTAATGCAAATCTATGTTGATGATATCATTTTTGGGTCAACAAATTAAGATTTTTGTGAGGAGTTTGGCAAGATGATGGCAAGTGAGTTTGAGATGTCCATGATTGGAGAGCTTAGCTACTTCCTTGGTCTTCAAATCAAATAAATGAAGAATGGCACATTTGTGAGTTAAGGCAAGTATATCAAGGATATGCTCAAAAAATTTGGAATGGGTGATAGTAAAGCTATTAGTACACCAATGGGGACAAGTGGAAGCTTAGATAATGATGCTAGTGGCAACATGGTGGATCAAAAGATGTATCGATCTATGATTAGAAGCCTACTTTATGTGACCGCATCAAGGCCGAATATGATGTTTAGTGTATGCATGTGTGCTAGATTCCAAGCCTCACCAAGAGAAAGTCATTCGAAAGAAACAAAGAGAATATTGAGGTACTTGAAGCATACACAAAATGTTGGATTGTGGTATCCCAAAGGAGCAAGATTTGAGTTGATTAGATATTCGGACTCCGATTATGCGGGATACAAAGTTAAGAGAAAGAGCACATCGGGCACATGCCAACTATTAGGAAGATCACTTGTGTCTTGGTCATCAAAGAAGCAAAATAGTATAGCACTTTCAACTATCGAAGCAGAGTACATTTCGGCCGGTAATTATTGTGCTCAATTACTTTGGATAAAGGTTACTTTGAATGACTTTGGAATTAAATTCAAGCAAGTGCCATTGCTATGTGACAATGAGAGTGCCATAAAGCTCACTAACAACCTGGTTCAACATTTAAGAACAAAGCATATTGATGTCCGCCATCATTTCATAAGAGATCACCAACAAAAAGGGGACATTTGCATTGAGAGTGTGGGCACCGAAGACCAACTTGCCGATATCTTCACCAATCCACTTGATGAAAAGAGGTTTTGCAAGCTAAGAAATGAATTGAACATACTTGACTTCTCCAATATGTGTTGATGCACCCCCCACTTATATGACATACCTCTCCTTTGAGCAATCCAAGGTAAAAGTTAATTGGCATGGCATACATCCTTGCTAAGGACATGTTTAGTGCATCTAGACATTTTTCACATTTGAATAGGCTCATTCATGAAAATCAAATGAATTTGATGCTTGTATGGTACCACTATTGCTTGTATGCTTAAAATGATCTAGTGGTAGCATATGACATGTTTGTGGACTTGTAAACCTAGTGTTTGATCTAGAAAATAAGCTATAAGTGTTTAACTCAATATGGTACAAGATAACCCTTATTTAGAGGTGTGAAGAAGCTTGTCCTTGGATCAAACCGAGTTAAATATCTTTTGCAAGTAATCTAGATTGAACCAATTTGGGAAAATGATCCTCATTTCATATGGTTTCACCCCAACCTATCTATAATTTGAGCTCACCTTTTGTGCTAATTATTGACAAAGGAGAGAGAAATTCACAAAGATAGTAAGATAGGAGAAGCAAACAAATGAAATGGCATTGTAAGGGGGGAAATAAAAAATGCACACAAGTAGGGGGGCAAGCTCATAAACTTGTATGTTGTATTTTGATGTGTATTTCATATATTTGCTTGCATAGCACAAGTTCTAAATTTCAATATCCATGCTTGTGTGGTGTATGCTAGTTATATGCTTGAATGGTAAAATGAAAAACTAGCATGCATAGGCTAAAGTAACTAGACTTATGTTCATTATATGGAAACTAGACCCTTGCTTGTAATGCTGATCTCATGGAGTATTCTAATTTTTGTGTATATATAGTTACTAATGGTGCTAAGGATGGTATATTGGTGCACTCCGATTGGTATCACACTTCAAAGGTCCGTCTCTTATACCTTAGCATCATACGGTAGAAATTGTCTCATATATTTCCTATCTAAGCATATGTGCGAGCTACAATCCAAACTCTTAGCACAAATATAGGGGGAGCAATTGCTACCATATGGGATTCATGAAACTTGTCCATATTCTTTTACACATGGCAAATATATTTGGACAAGCAACATAGATTCAATTGAATTTCAATTCATATCTTTGTGAAAGGGTTGTCACCAATTACCAAAAAGAGGGAGATTGAAAGTTCTAGTTTGGTTTTGGTGAATTGATGAAACCCTAAGTGCTAACCTAGTTTATCAAAAGTGATTATGAGATAGGTAGCACTAGTCCAAGTGGTGGAGCAAATGAAGATCATGACATGATGATGGTGATGCCATGGTAATGATCAAGTGCTTGGACTTGAAAAGAAGAAAGAGAAAAATAAAGGCTCAAGGTAAAGGTATAAATGGTAGAAGGCATTTTATTTTGGTGATCGAGACACTTAGTGAGTATGATCACATTTAGGAAAGATAGCCGTACTATTAAGAGGGGTGAAACTCGTATCGAAATATGGTTATCAAAGTGCCACTAGATGCTCTAACTCATTGCATATGCATTTAGGATCTAGTGGAGTGCTAACACCTTTGAAAGTATTTGTGAAAATATGCTAACACATGTGCACAAGGTAATACACTTGGTGGTTGGCACATTTGAGCAAGGGTTAGAAACTTCACCAGCAGAGTGTCCGCTCGTAGAGTGCCAACAGTCCGACGGTGTCACCAGCGCCCTATATAGAAAAGACAGGGGTTCATAGAGTGACCGAACGCTGGTGGTGCAGTGACCGGATGTTGGATTCAGAGTCCGATCAGTGACAGCAGTAAGCACACTGACTCAGTCTTGTGATCGGATGCTGGCATGTAAACTGACCGGACGCTCATGGTCTGAGTCCAGTCAATGCCGATGTACGCTGACGTGAGGCGCATAGAACAAACGTTGAGTGACCGGATGCTAGGTGAGTCCGGTCGAGCATGACCGAACACGTCCGGCCGTGAAATTTCACGTTTGGAATCTTACTGGAAATGATCGGACGCTGGGGTCTTGCGTTCGGTCACTTTCTAACTAACATGTCTGGTCATCACTTGACTGTTGAGATCGGGCGATCGGCGTTTGGAGCCGATGACACGTGGCAAGCATCAGGCGATCGGGCGCTGGGGTCCTACATCCGGTCAAACTGACCGGAGCGTCCGGTCACCCCGTGTTGTGCCCAGTGAAGGGGTACAATAGCTCTATTTCGTGGGGGCTTCTATTTAAGCCCTATGGCTGGCTCAAGCTCACTCTCTTGGCCATTTGCATTGACATAGCAACCTTGTGAGCTTAGTCAAAGCCCTCCCACTCATCTCCATTGTTGTTTCATCATCATTGTGAGATTGGGGGAGAATCCAAGCGTATTGCTTGAGTGATTGCATCTAGTGGCACTTGGCATTTGTGTTTTGCTATGGGATTCACTTGTTACTCTTGGTGGTTGCCACCACCTAGATGGCTTGGAGCAGCAAGGATCGTTGAGTAGAGGTTGGTGATTGTCTCCGGCTTCGATCGTAGTGATTGTGAGGGGTCTTGTGCCTTCCTCGGTGGAGAGCCGAAAGGTAACTCTAGTGAATTGCTCATGTCATTGAGTTACCTCACTTGTGGGTAGGTTCTTGCGGTGTCCAATTGTGTGGACGAGGTTCGTGTAACACCTCTGAGCCGCCGAACCACCAAGTGTTTGTCGACACAACGGGGACTAGCATGCCGGCAAGCACGTGAACATTGGGAGAAAAATTGGTTGTCTCTTGCCCTTTGGTATTCTCTCGGTGATTGATTTAGTATTCATCTTGTGATTGGTTCACTCCTCTATACGGTGATATAATCATCTTACTCACTCATTTATATTCTTGCAAACTAGTTGTGGCAAGCTCTTTAGTGTAATTAGAATTGAGAGCTTGCTTTGTTATTTTAAGTTCATCTAGTGGAGCTCTTTAGAGTAGCAAGATTAAGAGCTCTTAGTGAGTAATAACATTGCAAGTTGTGTGCCTAGTAATCATTGCAGCTAGAATTGTTGGATAGGTGGCTTGCAACCCTTGTAGAGCTAGAGCAAGTTTGCATTTCGCTATTTGTCATACTAATCAAATTGCTCTAGTTGATTTGTAGATTTTTAAATAGGCTATTCACCCCCTCTAGCTATATTTGGACCTTTCAATAGGCTGCCCTCTCCGCTGCCATGGGTGCCGTTGTAGCTACAGCAGGCGTGGTCCGCGTGGAGAAGGAGAAGGGCAGCGCAGCTGGTGCAACAGCTGCCTAGGCTGCTTGCCTGCAATCGGACAAGAGATTTTTTACAGTGGTTGTTTGATTGCGAACCCCATGCCTCTCACATGCGAAGCGAGCGCTCTACCATATGAGCTACACCCCCTTTGCTGGACTAGATAGATGTGTATTATCCTAGTATGAACTATGAAGCCCAAACTGTTACAATTTCCTTCAGTTGTTTCAGTGATGTGAGATTTAGAAGAAAGGAAGTATGAAGCCCAGTGAATGGATTTGATGCAGAGGAGACGTTTGATGAGTTGATGGCTTGTCGGCATGGAATATTGTGACATTTTTAGGCTATGGATACATGATAGCTTTCTTTGTTGGTCCTTAAGATCATCTAGGTGTAGATTAGAGAGTGGATTCATCTGTATTTGGTTCAAATCGATCTAGAACATGAATCGGGAGAGGAAGACAGACAAAGAGAGAGACCCATACCTTCAGGATTGATAAAGGAGATAGAGGAGGAAGCATGGTAGAGTCCAGAGGACGAGGGCACTATTGGCCGGGCTTTCTGTCACTTGCAGTGCTGACCATGATCGGAAGGGTCGTTCCTAGCGCCCCGGTCCCCACCTTTCTCTTATAGCGTTGTGTGACAGGGGCCCGCCGACCAGTGGTCGGTTGTGTTTCCCCGATCAGGACATGGTCAAGAGGTCTGACTTAGTCATTGGACTGAGTCGGATGAGATCAATCCTAACATTCTACCCCTTGATCTCACCTTATGACTTAAACTTAACTTACTTTATCATGTTCCCATTCCATCACAGATCAATGCATAGAGCATGCCTCATCGTCACGGTCAGTTGCCATTAGACTTAACAGCTACAATACACCTCTTTGTTTTGAAACAGATACTCAACTAGACCCTTAGTATCTAGAAATCATAGGCTTTCCCTTAAACCCATATTAACTGTGTGTTCTCTGAACGCACTAGGTGGTTAGCCTTTGGTAAGCGGATCCACAAGTACTTACTCGGTACTCATGTGCTCAATGCTTTTAAAATGATTCTGGTTTTTCTCCTTTACAATAAATAACTTAGTGTCAATGTGTTTGGCAGCACACTTGACATGTTGTCTTAGGAGTTAACTTACTTTAAATGGTTATTGCTGTTGTCTACCATTGTTAAATCCGGGTATAAATTTCCTTAACCTCTTTTTGCCTGTTTCTTAAGCCTCATATCAAGCTATACCATGGTGTGCATCACTAATGACACCACAACTGATTCTTTGGAGCTTTTTCCACAATAATACTCCAACTACGAGTGTTAGCAACTACTGTGGATTTCACTACATATCTCGCCAAGACTTAACATTTGTATCCTCAACTATTTGAGAGTACTTGTTCTTTCTTACTCAGCATGAGACCTATGATACTTTGCAAAATTGCAAGACATTCTCAACTCCATTCTAGTGATCTATATCTAAACTGGACTATTGCCAAAATATCCTGGATACGTAAACTATGTCAGGGTAAGTTCTTACTTGTACTTGTACACTCATCAAGCTTTCAACAACCGAAGCATATGGAACCATGTTCATTCGATCGATCTCATATCGGTTCCTGGAACACTTGAAGTTCCCAAATCTATTACCCTTGACTATAGGAGCAGGCATAGGTTTACCTACATGCATACTTTATTCCTTTAAAATCTTTTCTAAGTATGTCTTTGTGATAGTCCTAATACCCTCATTTTCTTCTATCTCGGTGAATTTCGATTCCTAGAACCAATGACATTTCATTAAGATCATTCACATTGAAACTTGCAAACAAAACTTCTTCACCAATGACAGATTAACATCACTACTCGTGCGTAGAATGTCATCTATTCATAGGATGTGGAAAATGAATTTTCCATTCTTGATCTTCGCATAAACGCTATTGTCCTTCTCATTTTCTTTAAAACCTAAACTTTTTTATCGTTTCATCAACTTCAAATACTACTGTCTGGAGACTTACTTTTAACCCATAAATGGATATCTATAGGTAGCATCCCATATGTTCTTTTCTTCCACGACAAAACCTTTTGG
The DNA here is from genome assembly GCF_019320115.1 of Miscanthus floridulus. Taxonomy (NCBI): domain Eukaryota; kingdom Viridiplantae; phylum Streptophyta; class Magnoliopsida; order Poales; family Poaceae; genus Miscanthus; species Miscanthus floridulus. Next base: position 2,925 of record NW_027098086.1, on the reverse strand, counting down.
GTTGTGCCATGTAATCGTTTTCATATAAATCCCCGTTGAGGAATATCGTCTTTACATCCATCTGATATAACTCTAAATCGTAATGTGCCATTAACACCATTATGATTCTAAAGAATCCTTACATAAGACTAGAGAGAAAACTCTCATTGTAATCTATTCATTCTCTTTGTGTAAAGCATATTGCCACAAGTCGTGCTTTATATCTTTCTACATTCCCTTTGGAGTCACATTTTGTCTTGTGGACCCATTAACAGCCTACTGTTTTGGCTCCATTAGGAATTACTTCTAAGCCCCAAACATTGTTGGTACTCATCGAATACATTTCAACTTTATATCTTTCTACATTCCCTTTGAGTCATATTTTATCTTGTAGACCCATTAACAGCCTACTATTTTGGCTCCATTAGAAATTACTTCTAAGTCCCAAGCATCGTTGGTATTCATCGAATTCATTTCAACTTTCATAGCTTCTTGCCATTTAAATGAGTAAATGCTTCTCATGGCTTCTTCAAATGAGGTGGGATCACCCTTTATTTGAATTTCTTTACTAACATAGACTTTACAGTCATCAGAAAACTGGTTTACTAATTCTTTGAGTCCTTCTAGGGCCTCAACTACTAGCACTTTTATATGGGGCTGTTGTTGCTCTTCATTGCTAAGAGGCAATTGATTCTACAGGCTCATGTATCACAAGATCCTTCTTTACATTATTCATCTTCTTCGAAGAACCAACAACAGGTGTTGTATAAGTTATACAACATCAATAGGTATTGAGAAATTCGTTGTTTTGAATCACTAAAGTGGCCACATAGTCTCGCTTCTCTTCAAGTCTTAGGTCTCTTCATACCTCTACATACCATGCTCCCCCAGATCTTCCCATCTTTTCTAAAAATGGTGTATCTTCAAATATCTTATTTTGCGTTTAATCCGTTAAAACCTCATATGGCGCTGAAAGGATCAAAATGCCCAAGAGAGGGCTAATTCTAAAATTCTTTGCAATAATTAAACCCTACACTTAGCCCACTTCACCCCTTGTGCCTAGAATATGTTCCTATTGATCTATCGCACAAAAGTTTTTCACCCTAGATTCCAATCCTACTCTAACATGGCAATTCTAAGAATGTAAAGACAAGAAATGAATTGCTCAAATGTAAATGCTTAAAGTAAAGAGAGGAGAAGGAATGCGGCGATGTTTTGCTGAGGTATTAGAGAGTCGCCACTCCCCACTAGTCCTCATTGGAGCACCCCCGCAAGGGTGTAGCTCCCCCTTGATTTGCGCAAGGATCAAGTGCTCTCTACGGGCTGATTCTTCAACACTCCATCATGGTGAATTGCCCACAACCGCTCACAACTTGAGTTGGGTCATCCACAAGCTCCGCCAGAAGATCACCAAACTCCCAATCACCACCAAGCCGTTTAGATGATGGTGATCACCAAGAGTAACAAGCATGAACTCTCACTTGACCACAGCAAGCCTAATGAGAAGGGTGGATGCACACTTGCTACTCTCTTTGCACTAATGAGGCATTAATCTTGGATTCTCAAATCTTAATCACCTCACTAGGCTCTTGCTCTCCTTAGCACTCTCAAGGGTGTTTCTCAGCTGAACAAATGGGTAAGAGACCTCCCTTAGATGAATAGAGGAAGTATTTATACCCCCTCATTCAAAACAAACCATTAGGAGGTTGAGTCAGCATTCCACGGGGTGACCGGACGCTCCGGTCAAGATGACCGGACGCTCTAGTTAGTTATCCCTACCATAGAGCCGTTAAGTTGTGACCGGACTCTGACCTGCGTCCGGTCATGAAAACTGCTCTCTGGAACCTTACTGATGTTGATCGGACACTAGCACCTAGAGTCTGATCACTTCACTATTTAGCGTCCGGTCAGTAATCGGATCCTGACCAGCGTCCGGTCAGCACTGACCGGACGCGTCCGATCAGGAAACTCCCTCTCTAGAACCTCTCTGGAGTTGACCGAACTCTAGCACCCAACGTTCGGTCATATTTCACTCAACGTCCGGTCACAACTAGACGACTCCAATTGATCAAATGAACTGACCGGACTCACCCTTCAGCGTCCGGTCACAACCAGACCAGCATCCGGTCAGTCATTTGACCCTCCATTCACTTACAACTCGAAATCATATGTGAATGAAGTTTGCTCCAATTGATCTTAGGGTACTCTGGAGCTACCTAGTGCTAGATTTGATAAGTATGCACCACACCTAACCCACTAGACTCACCTAGGTCAAGCTACTAGTTCATATCCCCTTAATAGTATGGCCAAAGGAAAAACAAAGTCCTAAACTACTCTAAGTATCTCTTCAACACCAAACGACACTTAGAACTAGTCCATCCTTAACCTTGTCATCTATCCTTTGAAAACCAAAATAATTTCCATCGTAGGGGCATGACAACCATGATTGCCCAATCAATTGCCATTACCATGACCTAATTTAATTGCCTCTACAAAACACACATTAGTCATAGTAATCTCGTATTGTCATTAATCATCAAAACCTAACTAGGGGCCTAGATGCTTTCAGGCGCTTTAAGCACCACCTTAACATCTTTGAGGCTGACTACGCTATCTTCCTGTCGAAACTTTAAAAGATCTAGGAATTTAGCTATTTCTCTGTTTAGGGGTATCATTGTTGTGACTGTTGTACTCCACAACGGTTTCATCTTAATTAATCTTTATCTCACTCTTAATGAAGAGTATCTTTCTTAATTGATCTTTAATATTCTTCCCCTCGAAATATGGTATGAATTTTCTGCCATAATTTCAAGAACTATTCAGAAAACCTGTGAATGATGAGACACTTATAACTTACTTCATTCACATGATTGTGTCATGTAAACAAGGTTATTTCTTGATCCGTTTAGGAGTACACTTTCCTTATTTCACTTGAAGAACTCAACG
>NW_027098085.1:0-24703 GCF_019320115.1 Miscanthus floridulus | reverse complement strand
AACAAAGAACAATTTATAAATAAATTGTTGCATACATATAGAATTACGTGTAGGAGTTTGTTGGAGTTCTTTTGTTGGTTTAGTGTTTTGTGTTGGAGAGCACAAGTCCGTAGCAAATCCTTTTGATACCTTCTAGAATATCTTATGAATCCCTTTTCCTCTCTCAATTCATCTTTTTGCTTCTTAACCTCATTCGAATCCCTTGATCTAATTCATAAAGTCAATCGACCTTCCTTGTAAATCAATGCTCATCGAAGCCAACCCTTGGCATTGGATTTCGAGACCCGTAGTAGACCCTAGTGACCCTTGGATATTACCCAAGTGGGCCCACGCCTAAGCTAATCAAATTTAGCATACAAACACTTGATTATGGAATTAATCAAGCAATATATGAAATAGAAAAGAGTAAAGGAAATAGGAAAGAAAGGTGAAGGCCATATTGGCCTGATCAGTCCAACCAACTGAACCAGCCCAACTTGGCCCCCCTGCTTTTGGCCCATGCAGGCAGCAACAGCAGCAGCGTAGCAGCCTAGCCTAGCCCAGCTAGCACCGCCGCCTGGCCTGCCTCTCTCCTCCTTTTGGCCCACCCCGCCAACACCTTGGCCCGACCGACGCAGCCAGCCGGCCGGCCCAGCAAGCCGCAACCCAGCCTGGCCAGCAACCGACGCCCTTGCCAACCCTAGAAGGGAGCAGCCACTCCAGCCGCCGCCGCCAAACCGCTTGCGTGCACGCAATGAAGTCCCGCGCCCTCAGCTCACTCTACACCTCCACTCGATGCGCGCCACGTGGGCAGGAAGCACGGACCTCGAGGATCGCTGCCGTCCGTGACCCTAGTTGCCCTAGCCCACGCCCATAAGTAGCCGAGCCGCCGCCATCCCTCATTCCTTCTCCACTAGTGTTGCCGCCCCCTCTTCTTCTTCCCTCTAAGCCGCCGCCGCATGCCACGATCCCGCCACTGCCGGCCGCACGCTCGCCAAGCCAACGAAGGCGCACGCGCTCACCGACCTCCACCTTGAGCCTGCGCTGCTGCTGGCGCCTTGCCACAACGACGACATCCATGCCACGTTGGAGCCGCATGGACATCGTCAAGCACGCCAACCACCTCTCCTTCATCGCGGTGTGTCGGGGCACGTCATAGCGTCGAGCATCCCCTAACCGTGATGACCTCACCACCCAACGCTGTCAGCATTCTCTACCATGGCGGCCTCATCGCTAAGCCACGTCGCTCGAAGGCCGCGTCACCACCTTGCATCGTCACCGTGCTGATCCTGCCGTTCTTGTAGGGAAGCAGCACCTTTCCTCCTTGGCGTAGCCACCCCACCTCCGTGACTTCACCTTGAGCCGCACCACGGGAGTCACCATGGCCATGACATGAAGCCATCTCGGTGCCAGTTGCATCGCTGAGCCAGTCCATGACCACACCGCCATGGTGATCTGCGTTCGGGACCGAACAACGAGGTCGCGACGCCACTCCGTTCGAGCCCTCGGTGCTGCAACCAGGCGATGACCGTGTGCCAACGACGTCGCAGCCACACGCGGGGACACCACCGCCTCTACACCGGCCCTGCCTGCACCGGGCCCGACCTGCACCATGTGACCTCGCCGTCAAGCCTGCAACGCCAGGCACGTCCTTGAGCCGCGCGACCACGGGAACTCCATGACCTCGCAGCCACGGATCCGCGTCAAGCCCCGGCGTCGACACCACATCGAGCTGCCATCCGCCTCAACTCCATCACGGCCTTCACAAGCGGACGGTGAGCCTTCTCCAAACCCCGCCCTTGTCTGATGCCTAGTCGCCTGCCTGACCGGCCTTCGAGCCGCTGACCATGTCTGCCCGTGCACCACCGGAGCATCGCCTTGTCCATGGCCACGACCATGCCAAGCCCTGACCCTATCCCGGCCTTCGACGCTAGCTTGACCCCGGAGCTACCCCGCTCCAGGACACACATGCGCACTCACGAACACGGCCACGGCCTTGCCTTGCCGGGCCGATGGCGCCTGGGAACGCAGCCGGCCACCTGGAGCCTCAACGCCGCTTTCCAAGCCACCGCCATGCCGCAGACCTTTTCCCCCATCTCCGGCCACCCCGTGACACGGGATCTGGCCGTCGAGATCCGCCTTGATTCCGTGCACTGAGCCCTTCTACATGACCAAGGTACGACCATGCTCCGGTGAGCACATCCTTGGCCAAGCTCCACCCTCTTGGCCCCTCGATGGCATGTCGGCATGCCCGGCTGACTTGCCGCACTGACCTTGCTGCCCATGGCCATCGCACTACTAGGGGCACCGCGCACCATTTGCCCATGTCACTAGCACACCGTGCTGGCACCCACACTAGCCACTGCCATCGCTTGACAAGGCCCTGCCTTGCCTCGACGCCACGCCGTCGATGAACCTCGCCGTGGCCATGACCATGCCCGCACACATACCACCTCGCCCTCACGTCCACAGCATGGCACCGCCAATGTGGCCTCACCATGGTAAGCTCAGCCAACCCCTACACCTCCATGACCTCAGATCCTGCCACCACGCTCACGACCTTAGCCACGCTGGCACTCATGCACCGAGCAGTGTCACGGCGAGCCAAGCACGCACTGTGTCCATGCCCCCAGGCTCCTCGGTCAAGCACCGCCGGGCACGGTCGCGAGCTGCTCACCCAAGGCCTTGGAGAACGTCGCGCGCGACACCATCACCATGGACGCGCGCATCACGAGCAGCCCCAGTACTAGACCCTGCCTTGCTGAGTGGCTTATGGGAAAGCACCAAGGCCAGCTAGCCCAATGCCTAGCACTAGCTCCCTCTCTTCTCTCTTGGGCTGACTGCAGCAGCTGCAACATCGGCCCAGTGGCCCTGTGCTGGCCCTCTCTCTCTTCCTTGTAGTTTGGGCCGACAAACAGGCCGGCCTACCTTTCCTCTTCATGTAAGCCAAGCCCGGCAGCAGCCCAGTGGTGGCCTAGTAGAAACTGTGGCCTCCCTCTTCTTTTTCAGGAATGGATTTAATCTCCAAAATTTGTAGAAAATTCATACGTTGTCGAAAAATTATGAAACCAGTATCATAATTTTTCTAAAGACGAGCACCACGATGTGGACCAACCCTTAAGTACTCTCCGACCACCTCAGCAACCTTCCCGACCACTTCGGCAGTCTCATCGACCATGTTGATGATCACTCCGACCACCTCCGTGATCTCACCAACCACGTCGACGAAGCTCTCCGACCACCTCAGCCAGCCTTCCGACCACCTCGGTGACATCTCCGACCACCGACGAAAGCCCCTTCCTGCTTATTCTTATACTCGTTCGTACACTTATAATACGTGATCTTGATCTATCTATATCTGTCTACACCGTGCCCTTGTACAGGTCTACCCATCCCCATCGCTATGGAATGTGCTACTCCGCGGTCGTGTCGAGTTGTTACGTCTTTTGGTTGTGTGTGGTTCTTATCGCTAGTTGATTGGTGTTGTTGCCTGTGTGCTGAGCCTTTGAGCCGGCTAAGGGATCATACCTCGTTCGGACGCTACGATCGCGAGATTTGTCTTGCCATGACCGTGATGCCGAGCATAACTCGACCCGTCGCTTTTTAGTTGGCTTCATAGTACCACGAGTGTTAGCTCCTGTCTTTGGCCCTAGAGCATGGTCGTGATGGATTCGATGTCGATACTAACATCGATGCAGATATCACCCACACGCCTTGAGCCCTCCATGACCAAGTCCTGTGGGAGATGACCTGGAGATAACAATCGTGGAACGATGGGTGCCAACTCGTTGGTATAGCTTATGGCCACGAGTTTGCCTTGCCATGACCATGGAGCTACGCCACTCTTTTACTTTTACTTGCCTCTTCACGCTCAAACCCCTGTATGCTTGTACCATTGTAGGACCATCATGTTTCTTTGATTCTCGTGGTGACAACCACACCGCTGCAAATCTAAGAGATGACTTAGTGCCAGTGCACCCAGGTCGGGTACCCTATGAGTGGTTTGCGCACTTGTATTCCTTAGTAAGTCGCTCCTTCCAATGCCCCATCTTTCATCGTGGCGCGAGTGTTGGAAGAAGTAGACCTTGTCCCTTGTTGTTCTTGCTCTTGTTGCACCGATAGCCCGCTCTGTTCGATTCCGTCTTGTCCATGATGATTGGATTAAAGACTGGACTATTCCTTTTGGGTTAGCAAAGCTATAGTCTATGTCGTACCTTGGACCTGTGCGTGTTGACCCGATTGGTCGTCTAAAAACCATCTTCCCGAAGATGTGTCTGAGAACATGACATGGATGTATCTAGCTAACCCCCATTTCTTTTGTTTTGCTGAGCAACTCTCTTCTCGGCTCCCGACGTTATTATGTCGTGAGGATCGAGAGAACCCGTTGCTGTCCAATCTAATTGCGCTACCGCTTTCTACCATAGCGGGCGAGCCGAAGTACATTGGAGCCAAGTCACAATAGTGTTATCTTTCTTGTTTGCTACTCATGTCCAATTATGACTTGCGGGATAAGGCTATAAGAGCCAAACCCCATCGTTCTTCTTTCTTGGGGCTCGACTTCCAATCCCCGTCAAGTCAATGACACCGGATCGAAAGTTCGTGAGCCATGGTGTTTGCTCTGGATAAGCTCTGGCTTAAACCGTTTATTGTAAAGCCATACCGGCTTGGCCATGACTTAAGCTTGTGCTTAGCAAACCAGCACTTGTGATTTCTTGGCCTGGGGAAATCGGACAACCGCCGAGAGGGCTAAGCTGTGTATCTCTTATTGCCTCGCTAGTGTTATTGGATTTTCCTACGTCTTGTCGTCTTTTCGAGTGTTGAGTGCTCTCTTGCCTTGCGTGTCACTTCGTGAAGTAGCTGACGATCGGACCAAGAGAATGTGGACGACGACAAGGACTGCGGAATGGAGCCAACGCAGGAGGAGGCGACCCCGCTAATGGAACACCAACGAATGGAGAATTGTACCACTACTACCTCTACACCGCAGGTGTCATGGCAGCGCCCTCTTTTAGAGAATCCTATTAGACATTGCATAATATCTAGAACTACTAGCGCTTTATATTTAATCATTTGCTAGTACTTTGATGCATGCTACTACCTGAGCCATTATTACCCTGAAGCAACCCACTCTACCACGTCACGCTGCTTTGCGTATTCGCTCACTTATATATGCTTACTTGCCTGCTTGCTTGCATATTACACCACTATACTTATTATTAACTCCACTTCGCATTATATCAAGGATGTGATGCTGGTGGTGAACCCCCCTAGGAATGGGTTGGCTATGGGTGCCGGACTTGGTGGTGTGTGAGCGTGCTGCGTGTGTCTTGGGTGCATGGAGAGTGAGGGTTGTGTCGACCAAGCTAGAATAACGATGAGCCTAGGGCGAGTCTTGCCTTGTGGTGCTACCTGGGCACTTGGATATGGAATACCTGTGGTGGGTAAAATGGTAATTGGAGGTGTCCTTGGGTGTGAACCTCAGAGAGGTGGAGCCCAGGATAGAGGTGCTATGGTAGCACGTAAAATGGAAACTCTGATGAAGACGTTCTGGCTTGGTCAATCCCTAAGGACTTACTGGTACTCAGATTCACCGGGAATCTTTTACATCCCACTCGCCCTATATGGTGTGGGACGGTCGGACTACTCGGTAGAATAATGCCACTACTGCTAGGCGAACGTGTGCAAGGAGGTACGGGGCGCGCGGTTTCCCCCACACCCTTCCGAGACTTCAGGAGGCCTTGTGGACCAGCTCTTGACATCTGGTGGGCCTCGGCTCTGTCTATGACTCATAGTATCAGCCATCTTAGACTAGACTTGGGATGTTCCAGCGCTGAGAGGTAGGGTGGCATTGTTCTAGGCTAGCAAGCGGTCAGAATCTGCCTAGATGGGGCACCATCGAGGATGGCTATCTTGTGGGTATGTAAAACCTCTACAGAGTGTTTGGTTGATCGATCGATACATAAGCCAACTTGTCGGCTATGGACCTTTCATGGGTTTTGCTTAAACTAGATAGGAGATGAGTCCTTCTTTTCTCCCTCCAGGGTTTGGGGTATTTTCCGGTCGTGAGCCTTAGGGGCTATGGGCCGTTGAGACAAGGCCGAGTGGGAGTTGGCCTGTCGACCTGAGTGTGTGAGATGAGATGAGGTGTGGTGGTGTGGAGATGGTTGGCGGATGGATATGGATGGTGTGGTGGTGAAGGTGTTAAAAACTGGATATTATTATTATATTACTACTGTTACTTACTTCTCATGCGCTAAGGATGCAAACCACAGCCAAATATTAGGATCGCCAGATCCCTTGTTTATCTTTTCCACTAAAGCTCATCGGTGCTGACCATGGCCTACACACATCTGGCGGTGTGCAGATTTCCTATTCTCAGAGATGCTGACTTTAGAAGGATTAGAAGGTCTCATGCCTATGCTCAAGTTTGGTTTGGAGATGGAATCTACGCTGCACTATGCCAACTCTGATGATGCCCGTGAAGGAGGAGCCTCCACTCGATAGTCTTCCGCTAGATTAACTCTGTAATAGGTGTGTTCCCCAGTGATGTATTATCTTGTATTCTTATAATCTTACGATGTATGACTGTGACATCGACTGAAATATGATAATATGATGGAATCAGTTCTTGGTTTCATCATAATATAATTCATTATGTGGAATTTTCCCTTCGTGGAAAATTGAGGATGTTTCAACAACCCCCCACAGTCCACTTGAGCTAGCAAGAACATTGTTGCTGCGGCAATGCTTTTGCGTGGCATTCCTGAGCCCGTCGACCCCTAGGAGTAGGTGGTCTATTGAAATCTCTGGGCGCTGGTAGAAGCCAACGTCATTCAATAGGCAGAAAGCTCCGTATCACGACTCTAACACGCATCCTCTCTCCCCACTAGGGGAGTAGGGACGCACCAGATCGATCACTCCATCCGCTCACCACTACAGCCACCAAGCACGGCTCGGGAGGCAATAGCTGTGCTATGGTCTGACCTGGCGCCTGCTCCACATCGACCACCGGTACGTGAACGGCCTGGTCCACACCAAGATGCTCGCAGTGTCATCAGCAACCGGCATCAGGCCCGGCATGATGATGACGTCCACCGGGTGGTGGTGAGGGCAGGTGACATGGATCCTGACTGAACCATCGAGGGGAGCGATGAAACACGCCCAGGGCTTGGTCGCTGGCCAGACGACTAGAGTCCCAGCCCTGAGGGCCTAGGACCATGGGCCTTTGACCAGCGTACCCAAAGAGCGTCATTCCCACAATGCTTCCGATCGCCCACCAACATCACCAAGTACACAGGGGAGACAAACCCTGATATTTGGCTCGAGGATTTCTAGCTCGCCTGTCGAGCCGAAGGGGTGGATGATGACTATTTCATCATTTAGTATCGCCTCATCTACGTGGGGGAACATGTTTAGGCATGGTTTGAATTTCTCCCGCACGACAACATCTATGACTGGGCAGACCTCAAGAGAGTCTTCGTTAGAAATTTCCTAAGGATGTATGTCCACCCTGGTAACTCCTGGGACCTCAAGAGCTACCAGCAGGAGCCCAACGAGTTCCTACGGGATTACATCCGTAGGCTCTCTGAAAGCTCTAGTTTGGTTTTGGTTAATTGATGAAACCCTAAGTGCTAACCTAGTTTATCAAAATGATTATAAGATAGGTAGCACTACTCCAAGTGATGAAGCAATGGTGAAGATCATGACAATGGTGATGGCATGGTGATGGTCAAATGCTTAAACTTGGAAAAGAAGAAAGAGAAAAACAAAAGGCTCAAGGCAAAGGTATAAAATGTAGGAGCCATTTTGTTTTAGTGATCAAGACACTTAGTGAGTGTGATCACATTTAGGATAGATAGCCATACTATTAAGAGGAGTAAAACACGTATCGGAATGTGGTTATCAAAGTGCCACTAGATGCTCTAATTCATTGCATATGCATTTAGGATCTAGTGGAGTACTAACACCCTTAAAAATGTTTGTGAAAATATGCTAACACATGTGCACAAGGTGATACACTTGGTGGTTAGCACATTTGAGCAAGGGTGAAGAAGACAGAGGTGATGCCAGCGTCGATCAAGTGACCAGACGCTGGATCCGAATGCATCGGATGCTGACTGCCTGCGTCCGGTCGCGCTGACCTGGCGGTACAGTAGCTAGGGTATACCACCGTATGCTGGACTATGTCCGGTTGAGGTGGACCGGATGCGTCTGGTCAAGGAAAAATGGATTTAGACCCTTACTGTACTTGACCGGACGCTGAGGCTCCAGCGTCTGGTCAGTTTAGCCGGAGCGTCTGTTCAGCTTCGTAGCCGTTGAAATCTGACGAACAGTGTTTGAAGCTAGTGACACATGGCATCCATCGGGCGACCAGATGCTGAGGGCCAGCGTCCAGTCAAGTCTGACCGAAGCATCCGGTCAGCCCGCAGTGTGCCCAGTGAAGGGGTACAACGGCTCTATTTCATAGGGCTTTTATTTAAGCCCCATGGCTGGCTCAAGCTCAACAACTTGCACATTTTCATTGACATAGCAATCTTGTGAGCTTAGCCAAAGTCCTCCCACTTATCTCCATCATTGATTCATCATCTTTGTGAGATTGGGAGAGAATATATGTGCATTGCTTGAGTGATTGCATCTAGAGGCATTTGGTATTCGTGTTGCGCTATGGATTTTGCTTGTTTCTCTTGGTGGTTGCCTCCACCTAGACAGTTGGAGCAGCGGTGGAGGATTGGCATGAGTTGGTGATTGTTTGTGGCCATCTCCGGTGATTGTGAGGGGAGTTGTACCTTCCCCGGTGGAGCGCCGAAAGGCAACTCTAGTAAATTGCTCGTGTCATTGAGTTATCTCACTTGTGGGTTGGTTCTTGCGGTGTCCTATCGTGTGGACAAGGTTTGTGAAACACCTCTTAGCCGCCGAACCACCAAGTGTTGGTCTACACAATGAGAACATAGCGTGTTGGCAAACATGTGAACATTAGGAGAAAATCGATTGTCTCTTGTCTTTGGCATTCTCCCGGTGATTAGCTATATATTAATCTTGTGATTGGTTCATCCCCTACATAGCGGTATAATCACTCTACTCACTTATTTACATTCTTGCAAACTAGTTGATACAAGCTCTTTAGTGTAATTAGAATTGAGAGCTTGCTTTATTATTCACATTCATCTAGTTGAGCTCTTTAGAGTAGCAAGTTTGTGTGCCTAAGTAATCATTGCAACTAGAATTGTTGGATAGGTGGCTAGCAACCCTTGTAGAGCTAGAGCAAGTTTGCATTACACTATTTGTCATACTAATCAAATTGCTCTAGTTGATTTGTAGATTTTTAAATAGGCTGTTCACCCCCCCCTCTAGCCATATTATGACTTTTCAAGTGGTATCGGAGCTGTGGTCACTGTTTAATTGAAGGCTTAACAACCTCGGTGTCAAATTATGACTCAAGTTGTGTTTAACCATGTGGGGGGTAAACCACCGTTCTTTAATGGCACAAGCTATGACTATTGGAAAAGAAAGATGAAAATGTATCTTGGTTCAATCAATGATCAAGTATGGGAAGTGACCAAAAATGATTATGCCATCATTGATCCCGACAATCCCACCAACCAAGATAGAACCAACAAGCAATGCAATACAATGGCTCTTAACACCATATACAATGCCATTGATTCCAAGGTGTTTGAGCAAATCAAGGATTATGAAAGAGCTAATGAGGTGTGGACAAGATTGGAGGAAACTTATGAGGGCACACCGGAGGTGAAGAGTGCCAAGTTGTATATTCTCAAGGACAAGTTGACAAGCTTCAAGATGAAAGATGATGAGAGCATTCTAGAGATGTTCCATCGGTTACAAGTAATTGTCAATAACTTGAAGGCTTTGGGACAAAAGATCAAGAATGATGATGTCTCTCATCGGTTCTTGATGTGCCTACCTCCAAGGTTTGAAATGTTGAGATTGCTCATCATTAGAGGAGGATTGAAGGAGATTACCTCTAACCAAGTACTAGGTGATGTCATGACACAAGAGACATACCATGTGGAAAGGGAGGGGGATGACAAGGAAGACAAGAAGAAGAAAAGCTTAGCATTCAAGGCTAGCTCCTCATCATACAAGAACAAGGGCAAGTCCAAGAAAGAATCAAATGATGATGAGGATCTTAGTGATATTGATGATGAAGCTATGGCTCTCTTTGTTCGCAAGATGGGCAAGTTCATGAAGAAGAAGGGCTATGGTGCAAGAAAGAGAAGAGATCATACTAAGAGCAAAGAATATGTGAGAAGATGCTATAATTGCAAGAGCCCCGATCATGTTGTAGCAAATTGTCCTTACAATAGTGACAATGATGAGGATAAGAAGAAGAAGCACAACAAGGATAAAAAAGAAAAGAAGGAGAAGAAGGAAAAGAAGATGACCTTCTAAAAGAAGAAGAAAGGTGGAGGCTATGTGGTCATATGGGATAGTGATGGCTCTTCGGATGATGATAGCTCTAGTGATGATGACAAGAAACATCTCAAGAAAGCATTAGCAATCATCGCCATCAACAAGAAGCTATCCATCTTCGACACTCCATCAACATGCCTCATGGCAAAGCTTACCAAGGTAAAATACAATGAGAGTAATGATGAATGTGAAAGTGATTCTTGTAGGGATGATGATGACAATGATGAGTACACCAAGGAGGAGCTCTTGGACATGTGTGAGCAAGTGCACGCTTGCAATAAAATGAAGAGAAAGGAGTACAAAGAATTGCGCAAGAAACTAAAATCTCTTGAGCAATCCTTTGATGAGCTCAATGCCACTCATGAGAGGCTAATGGAAGCCCATGAGAAGCTTGGCAAAACTCACTCTAAGCTTGAAAAGGCTCACTCCGCTCTCATTGAGCAAGTCAAAGTGGAGGAAGCCAAGAAGGAGCAAGTGATCATAACATGTGATGTGGGACTAACATGTGATCTTATTGATGAATCTTTTCATGAACCCATTATTGTTGCTCCTACTAACACTTCTTGTAGCATTACTACTTCCACTTCACCCTTGAGTGATAGTGTCACTTGTGATGCCTCACTTATGGTGGAAAATGAAACCCTCAAGAAGGAGGTGAATGAGCTCACTCGTGCCTTAGGCAATGCATATGGTGGAGAAGCCCACTTGCTAAAGTGCTTGGGTAGCCAAAGATTTTCTCTCAACAAAGAGGGATTAGGCTATAACCCCAAGAAAGGCAATGCGGCCTTTGTCACTCCCAAAGCTAGCTTTGTGAAGGGCAATGGTCGGTTTTGCAATAGATGCAAGCAAGTTGGGCATATAGAGCAAAATTGCAAGACTAACAAGAACAAGCTACCTAATATATCCTCAATCAAATTTAATTCTTGTTACATGCTTTATAAGGGTGCCAATGGTGTGAAGGCTAAGTTCATTGGTACACCAATTGTGGGCCCAAAGAAGAAGGCCATTTGGGTACCAAAGTCCTTGGTGACTAACCTACAAGGACCCAAGCAAGTTTGGGTACCTAAAAAGAATTAATCTTCTTTTGTAGATAAATTATAAAGCCAGAGGAAGGCATTGGGTGCTTGATAGTGGGTGCACACAACACATGACCGATGATCTAAGAATGTTTAATTCAATCAATGAAAGCAAGAGCAATGGGATTAATAGTATCATATTTAGTGACAATGGCAAAGGCAAGGTCAAAGGGCTTGGTAAGATTGCAATATCCAATGATTTGAGCATTTAGAATGTGCTACTAGTAGAGAGCTTGAACTTGAACCTATTGTTGGTAGCTCAATTGTGTGATCTTGGTTTCAAGTGCATATTTGATGTGGATGATGTAGAGATCATAAGTGTAGATGGCTCTAACTTGATATTCAAAGGATTTAGATATGAGAATCTATACTTAGTTGATTTTAATGCTAGAGAAGCTCAATTGTCAACATGTTTGATCACTAAGTCTAGCATGTGTTGGTTATGGCTTAGAAGGCTTGGTCATGTTGGAATGAAGCAATTGAACAAGTTGATTAACATGACTTAGTTAGAGGCTTGAAAGATGTCACATTTGAGACGGATAAGCTATGTAGTGCATGTCAAGCCAGAAAGCAAGTTGGTAATACACATCCTAAGAAGAGTATGATGAGCACATCTAAGGCATTTGAGTTAATGCACATGGACTTGTTTGGACCAACCACATACACTAGCATTGGAGGAAATAAATATAGATTTGTGATTGTGGATGATTTCGCTAGATACACATGGGTGTTCTTTCTTGGTGACAAAAGTGATGTATTTGCAATATTCAAATCATTTGTCAAAGGCATTCATAATGAGTTTGAAACAACCATCAAGAAAGTTAGAAGTGACAATGGTAGTGAATTCAAGAATACTAGAATTGATGAGTTGTGTGATGAATTTGGAATTAGACATCAATTCTCGGCCAAGTACACTCAATCAAATGGCTTAGTTGAAAGGAAGAATAGAACCTTGATTGATATGGTAAGATCAATGTTGAGTGAGTACAATGTGAGTCATTCATTTTGGGCCGAAGCAATCAACACGGCTTGCTACTATAGCAACCAACTCTATTGTCACCCTATGATGTAAAAGACACCTTATGAGCTATTGAATGGAAGAAAGCCCAACATAGCATACTTTTGGGTCTTTAGTTGTAAATGCTATATATTAAAGAAAGACACTAGATTGAGCAAGTTTGAAAAGAAATGTGATGAAGGTTTCTTGCTTGGTTACTCCACTACTAGCAAGGCTTATAGAGTTTGGAATTTAGCTAGTGGTATTCTTGAGGAGGTTCATGATATGGAATTTGATAAAACAAATGGTTTCCAAGAGGAAGATGAGAATCTAGATGATGTAAGAGGCACTCAATTGGTCAATGCAATGAAGAACATGGACATTGGTGAGTTAAGGCCTAGAGAGGTGATTGATGTTGAAGATGACAAGAATCAAGTGCTCTCTAACTCAAATGTGCAAGCTAATGGTTCTCATGATCAAATCCAAGCAAACACTAGTGATGGCAATGTGCAAGATCAACAAATGGCTAGTTCATCATCTCAACCAAGTGATCACTCAAATGCTAGCAATCAAGTGCAAGTGCTTCAACCAACCAATATTACAAGAGATCATCCATTGGACACTATCATTGGTGATATTTCAAGAGGTGTGCAAATAAGATCAAGATTGGCTTTATTTTGTGAGCATTTCTCATTTATGTCATCTATTGAACCTAAGAAGATAGATGAAGCTTTGAAGGATGTTGATTGGACCAATGCTATGCATGAAGAGCTAAACAACTTCACAAGAAACCAAGTATGGGATTTAGTTGAGAGGCCTAAGGATCATAATGTGATTGGAACTAAGTGTGTCTTTCAGAACAAGCAAGATCAAGATGGGATAGTAATAAAGAACAAAGCAAGATTAGTGGCTCAAGGTTATACTCAAGTTGAAGGTCTTGACTTTGGAGAAACATATGCCCCGGTTGCAAGATTGGAAGCAATTAAGATCTTGCTAGCTTATGCTTGTGCCCACAACATCAAATTGTACCAAATGGATGTGAAAAGTGTATTTCTAAATGGGTACATCAATGAGCTTGTGTATGTTGAGCAACCTCCTGGTTTTGAAGATGAGAAGAAACCCAACCATGTGTTCAAGTTGAGAAAGGCTTTGTATGGATTGAAACAAGCACCTAGAGCATGGTATGAGAGATTGAGGGATTTCCTACTCTCTAAGGGATTCAAGATGGGAAAGGTTGACACCACTCTCTTCACCAAGAAGCTTGGAAATGACTTGTTTGTAATGCAAATCTATGTTGATGATATCATCTTTGGATCAACAAATCAAGAATTTTGTGAGGAGTTTGGCAAGATGATGGCAAGTGAGTTTGAGATGTCTATGATTGGAGAGCTTAGTTACTTCCTTGGTCTTCAAATCAAGCAAATAAAGAATGGCACATTTGTGAGTCAAGGCAAGTATATCAAGGACATGCTCAAGAAGTTTGAAATAGATGAGAGTAAAGCTATTAGTACACCAATGGGGATAAGTGGAAGCTTGGATAGTGATGCTAGTGGCAACATGGTGGATCAAAAGATGTATCGGTCTATGATTGGAAGCCTACTCTATGTGACCGCATCAAGGCTGGATGTGATGTTTAGTGTATGCATATGTGCTAGATTTCAAGCCTCGCCAAGAGAAAGTCATTTGAAGGCAACTAAGAGAATATTAAGGTACTTGAAGCATACACAACATATTAGATTATGGTATCCCAAAGGAGTAAGATTTGAGTTGATTGGATATTCAGATTCTGATTATGTGGGATGTAAAGTTGAGAGAAAGAGCACATCGGGCACATGTCAACTATTGGGAAGATCACTTGTATCTTGGTCATCAAAGAAGCAAAATAGTGTAGCACTTTCAACCACTGAAGCGGAGTACATTTCGGCCGGTAGTTGTTGTGCTCAATTACTTTGGATGAAGGCTACTTTGAGTGACTTTGGAATCATGTTCAAACAAGTGCCATTGCTATGTGACAATGAAAGTGCCATAAAGCTCACCAACAACCCGATTCAACACTCAAGAACAAAGCATATTAATGTCCGTCATCATTTCATTAGAGATGATCAACAAAAGGGGGACATTTGCATAGAGAGTGTGGGCACCAAAGACCAACTTGCCGATATATTCACCAAGCCACTTGATAAGAAGAGGTTTTGCAAGCTAAAGAATGAATTGAATATACTTGACTTCTCCAATGTGTTTTGATGCACCCCCATTATATGACATGCCTCTCCTTCAAGCAATCCAAGGTAAAGTTGATTGACATGTCATCCATCCATTGCTAAGGACATGATTAGTGCATCTAGACATATTTCACATTTGAATAGGCTCATTCATGAAAATCAAATAAATTTAATGCTTGTATGGTACCACTATTGCTTGAATGTTTGAAATGATCTAGTGGTAGCATATGACATGTTTGTGGGCTTGTAAACCTAGTGTTTGATTTAGAAAATGAGCTATAAGTATTTAACTCAACATGGTACAAGATAACCCTTAATTGGAGGTGTGAAGAAGCTTGTCCTTGGATCAAACCGAGTTAAATATCTTTTGTAAGTAATCTAGATTGAACCAAATTGGGAAAATGATCCTCATTTCACATGGTTTCACCCCAACATATCTACAATTAGAGGTCACCCCTGTCTATACTTTAAGCCTTTGTGGTCATTGATGACAAAGGAGGAGAAATAGTGTACAAAGATAGTGAGAAGACAACAAAGAAACAAAGGGGGAGAGATAATATATGACAAAGGAAGGGGGATCAATTAAAAATTTGAGCATACAAATAGGGGGAGCAAGCTCATAAACTTGTATGGTGCATTTGAATGAGCATTACATATGTTTGCTTGCATGGCATAAGTTTTAATTTCAAATATCCATGCTTGTGTGGTGTATGCTAGTTGTAGGTTTGAATGTTGAAATAAAAAAACTAGCATGCATAGGCTAAGTAACTAGACTTATGTTTATTCTATGGAAACTAGACCCTTGCATGTAATATTGATCTCACGGGGTATTCTAGTTCTTGTACATGTCTAGTTACTAATGGTGCTAAGGATGGTATATTGGTGCACTCCAATTGGTATCACGCTTCAAAGGTCCATCTCTTATACCTTAGCATCATTTGGTAGAAATTGACTCCTATATTTCCTATCTAATCATATGTGCAAAGCTTTAATCCAAACTCTTAGTACATATGTAGGGGGAGCAATTGCTATCATAAGGAGTTCATGAAACTTGCCCATATCCTTTACACATGGTAAAAATGCTTGGGCAAGCAACATGGATTCAAATGAACTTTAATTCATATCTTTGTATAAGGGTTGTCATCAATTACTAAAAAGGAAGAGATTGAAAGCTCTAGTTTGGTTTTAGTTAATTGATGAAACCCTAAGTGCTAACCTAGTTTATCAAAATGATTATGAGATAGGTAGCACTACTCCAAGTGATGAAGCAATGGTGAAGATCATGACAATGGTGATGGCATGGTGATGGTCAAATGCTTAAACTTGGAAAAGAAGAAAGAGAAAAACAAAAGGCTCAAGGCAAAGGTATAAAATGTAGGAGCCATTTTGTTTTAGTGATCAAGACACTTAGTGAGTGTGATCACATTTAGGATAGACAGCTGTACTATTAAGAGGAGTGAAACTCGTATCGAAATGCGGTTATCAAAGTGCCACTAGATGCTCTAATTCATTGCATATGCATTTAGGATCTAGTGGAGTACTAACACCCTTGAAAATGTTTGTGAAAATATGCTAACACATGTGCACAAGGTGATATACTTGGTGGTTAGCACATTTGAGCAAGGGTGAAGAAGATAGAGGTGATGCCAGCGTCGATCAAGTGACCGGACGCTGGATCCGAATGCACTAGACACTAACTGCCTGCGTCCAGTCGTGCTGACCTGGTGGTACAGTAGCTAGGGTATACCACCGGACGCTGGACTGTGTCCGATCGAGGTGGACCGGACGCGTTCAGTCGAGGAAAACGGATTTGGACCCTTACTGTACTCGACCGGACGCTGAAGCTCCAGCGTCCGGTCAGTTTAGCCGAAGCGTCCGGTCAGCTTCGTAGCCGTTGAAATCTAACAAATAGCGTTTGAAGCTAGTGATGCATGGTGTTCATCGGGCGACCGGACGCTAAGGGCCAGCGTCCGGTCAGCCCGCAGTGTGCCCAGTGAAGGGGTACAATGGCTCTATTTCGTGGGGGCTTCTATTTAAGCCCCATGGCTGGCTCAAGCTCAACAACTTGCACATTTTCATTGACATAGCAACCTTGTGAGCTTAGCCAAAGTCCTCCCACTCATCTTCATCATTGATTCATCATCTTTGTGAGATTGGGAGAGAATCCAAGTGCATTGCTTGAGTGATTGTATCTAGAGGCACTTGGTATTCATGTTGCGCTGTGGATTTCACTTGTTTCTCTTGGTGGTTGCCACCACCTAGACGGTTGGAGCAGTGGTGGAGGATTGGCACAAGTTGGTGATTGTTCGTGGCCATCTCCAGTGATTGTGAGGGGAGTTGTACCTTCCCCGGTGGAGCGCTGAAAGGTAACTCTAGTAAATTGCTCGTGTCATTGAGTTACCTCACTTGTGGATCGGTTCTTGCAGTGTCCTATCGTGTGGATGAGGTTTGTGAAACACCTCTTAGCCGCCGAACCACCAAGTATTGGTCGACACAACAGGGACGTAGCATGTTGGCAAACACGTGAACCTCGGGAGAAAATTGATTGTCTCTTGTCTTTGGCATTCTCCCGGTGATTGGCTATATATTCATCTTATGATTGGTTCATCCCCTACATGGCGGTATAATCACCCTACTCACTTATTTACATTCTTGCAAACTAGTTGATACAAGCTCTTTAGTGTAATTAGAATTGAGAGCTTGCTTTATTATTCACATTCATCTAGTTGAGCTCTTTAGAGTAGCAAGTTTGTGTGCCTAAGTAATCATTGCAACTAGAATTGTTGGATAGGTGGCTAGCAACCCTTGTAGAGCTAGAGCAAGTTTGTATTACGCTATTTCTCATACTAATCAAATTGCTCTAGTTGATTTGTAGATTTTTAAATAGGCTATTCACCCCTGCTCTAGCCATATTAGGACCTTTCACTCTCCCAATGATGCAACTCCCTCACTGATGTCGTCGGCGCAGACGTCATTAGCACATTCCTCTCCAGGATGACCTATGAGTCCCTGATCCACAAGCTTGGCTGCCTGAAGCCCCATACCACCCGCGCCCTACTCGACGTTGCCACTAACCACGCCTCCGGCAAGGAGGTAGTCAGAGCGGTCTTCAATGGAGGCTAGGACAATGGAAAGGCCAAGCACGTGGACCAAGACAAGGGCCCTCCACACAAAGGGGCAAGAAGAACAAAAAGGATCAACGCCGACCGAACAACACCGCGTTGGTCACCGCAGCTGATCACACAGGCAAGCAGGCCCAATAGGTCCTACCTGACCACTTCAATAAGCTCATGGATAGCCTGTGCACCAACCACGCCTACCCCATCAAACACCTCTATAAAGACTGCGAGCTCCTCAAACATTTCCTCTGACTGGCCGGTGGGCCGAAAGAAGGAGACGACAAAGAGGCAGCAACCAAGAAAGGAGGCGCGGTGGGCAAGGATGGAGACGACTTCCCCAACCCTTAGGAATGCATCATGATCTTCGGTGAATCTGACACCATCTGCTCCAAGCGCCAGCACAAGGTGCGCTATAGGGAGGCATGCACCGCTGAGACGGCCGTCCCCTCCTTCCTCAGCTGCTCGGAATCTCTGATCACCGTCGATCAGAGGGACCATCCCTCCCACATCGCGAGACTAGGACATTACCCGCTCGTCGTCAACCCCATCATCCGTAAGAAGCACCTCACCAAGGTGCTGATGGATGGAGGCAGTGGCCTCAACATCCTCTACGTCGACACCCTCGACGCCATGCACATCCCTCGGTCAGAACTCTGCCTAGTGGGCTCTCCCTTCCATGGGGTGATCCTGGGCACGTAGGCATACCCACCCAGGTAGATCGACCTACCCATCATGTTTGGTAACCGAGCCAACTCCCGCTTGGAGGTCCTCACCTTCGAAGTGGTGAACTTTCTAGTGTCCTACCACGCCTTCTTGGGGCAGCCATGCTATGCCAAATTCATGGCAATCCCCAACCACACCTATCTCAAGTTGAAGATGCCGGGACCGAATGGCATCATCACTATGAGCAGCGCCTTCTCACACGCCTTCATGTGCGACCGTGAGCATTTCGAGCTCACCACCATGGTCATCAACTCATCCGAGCTCCCACGGCTCGGGGAGTCGTCGACCCTAGCAGTTCCAAACTGTAACAAACCAACCTCCTCAATGGCCTTCCACTCGCTCGAGGAAACCAAGGCGGTGGGAATCGACCCCACCGACCCAACCAAGATGGTGCGAATTGGGACCCAGCTCCTGGCCAAATAGGAAGGCGAGCTTGTTGACTTCCTGCATGCCAATCGTGATGTCTTTGCATAGAAACCATCTGACATGCCGGGCATACCATGGGACATCATCGAGCACGCACTATGCCTCATCCTAGGCTCAAAGCCTACAAAGCAACGCCTACGCCACTTCGACGATGAGAGGCGTAGGGCCATAGGCGAAGAGATCACCAAACTCCTAGCAACCAGATTCATTAGAGAGGTATTCCACTCTGATTGGCTTGCCAATCCTGTTCTGGTTAAAAAGAAGACTAGGAAATGGAGAATGTGCATTGATTATATTGGCCTCAACAAAGCATGTCTAAATGATCACTTTCCTTTGCCACACATAGACCAGATAGTTGACTCCACCTCAGGTTGCGAGATCTAATCCTTTCTAGATGCCTACTCAGGCTATCACCAGATCACGATGAAAGAGTCCGATCAGCTTGCAACCTCGTTCATCACCCCCATATGGTTCGTACTGCTATGTAACCATGCCTTTCGGCCTAAAGAATGTTGGGGCCACCTACCAAAGGTGCATGCAACAATGATGCACCAACCAAATCGACCCACTTGATCAGCCTTATCAAGCCGAGCGACCGAAACCAACAATTGTTGTCTATGTTGATGACATAGTGGTCAAAACGACTCAAGCTTATGACCTGATCAGAAACTTGGCCGCAACGTTTGTGAACCTCTGAAGGTTCAACATCAGATTGAATCTAGAGAAATGTGTTTTTGGGGTTCTAAAGGGGAAGCTTCTAGGATACATTGTGTCCGAGCGCGGCATCGAGGCCAACCCTGAAAAGATCATGGCCATTTCCAACATGGGCCCCATATGCAACGTTAAGAGCGTACAAAGGTTCACCGACTGTCTGGCAGCCCTGAGCCGATTCATCTCCTGGCTCGGTGAATGGGGGATGCCGCTCTCAAGCTCCTCAAAAAAACGGACACCTTCATCTAGACTAAGGAAGCTCAGCAGGCTCTGGAGAGCCTCAAAGCGACCCTAACATCAGCCCTAATCCTCATCACTCCTGAGCGGGGAGAACCCCTCCTCCTCTACATCGTGGCCAG
The DNA here is from genome assembly GCF_019320115.1 of Miscanthus floridulus. Lineage (NCBI taxonomy): Eukaryota > Viridiplantae > Streptophyta > Magnoliopsida > Poales > Poaceae > Miscanthus > Miscanthus floridulus. The sequence goes on along the minus strand of NW_027098085.1, from coordinate 4,657 downwards.
CAACGACGTGGTAAGCGCCGCCCTGATCATCGAAAGGGAGGAGCCAAGACACCACCTTAAGGTCCAGCGGCCCATATACTTCATCGAGGAGGTACTCACCAACCCCAAGGTCTGGTACCCCCAGGTGCAGAAACTCCTATACACCGTGCTGATGGTGGCCTAGAAGCTCCTGCACTACTTCACCGACTATGAAGTCACGGTCGTCACTTCATACCCGCTCGGGGACATCATCCGCAACTGCGATGCCGTGGGATAGATCTCTAAGTGGGCACTCAAACTCATGGGCCATGACATCAGGTATATCCCCTATACCGCTATTAAATCTCAAGCTCTCATGGATTTTGTCGTCGAATGGACAGAGGTGCAGCTACCGACCTCGGACATCACCCATGAGTACTGGATGATGTACTTCGATGGGTCCGTAATGGCGCCTAGCTCGGGGGCTGGAGTAGTTCTGATCTCCCTAGATGGGAGTAGGCTCTACTATGCCATCCGCCTCCATTTCTCAGCCTCGAACAACACCGTGGAATATGAGGCCCTCATCAACGGGCTGCACATCGCCATCAAGCTCGGCGCCACGCGACTCTACGTCTACAGCAACTCAGAGTTGGTTATAGACCAAGTCATGAAGGAGTCCTCCTGCAAAAGCCCCCTTATGATAGCCTACTATCAGGAGGTGCACAAGCTCGATGATAAATTCTAGAGGATTGAGTTGCATCACGTCCCCCAAAAAGACAACGATGCCACCGATTTTCTTGTAAAATTGGCCACCAGGCGGGATCCAACTCCAAGTGGGGTCTTCATCAATGGTCTACATGAGCCGTCTACCCATGTCCTGGAAGGTCTGATCCAGACACACCTCGATGCCAAGCAAGCGCCCGAGGGCTCTGAGCCCGACGCCAAGCCGGCGCTCAGGGGCTCCGACCCTAGTGCTTCCATGACGACTTCACCTGTAGATGTCGCCATGTTGGCACTCAATCAAACTGACTAGCGAGCATCGCTACTCGCCTACCTCCTCGAGGAGATTCTCCCATCTAAAAGGACCAAAGCACGATGAATTGCCCGACGTGCCAAGACCTTCGTCAAGATCAGAAATGAACTCAACAAACAAAGTCCATCGGGAATACTCATGAAGTGCATCTCGACTGACCGAGGGAAGCAGCTCCTTCTCGAGGTCCATGCCAGAATCTACAGACACCACGCAGCACCAAGGTCGCTGGTCGAAAAAGCCTTTCACCAAGGTTTTTACTGGCCCACCGCACTATGAGATGCAAAGGAGGTCGTCTGCAGGTGTGAAGGATGCCAGTTCTATGCTCGACAAACCCATTTGCCAGCACAAGAGCTCCAAACCATCCCCATCACCTGGCCATTCACGGTCTGGGGCCTCAACATGGTAGGACCCCTCAAAAAAGGCCCGGACGGCTTCACTCACCTACTCATGGTGGTCGACAAGATCACTAAGTGGATAGAGGCCAAGCCCATCACCAACATCCACTCGGAAGAAGCGGTTAAATTCTTCCTCGACATCATCTACCGATTCGGCATTCCTAATTGCATCATAACTGACCATGGGACTAACTTCACCGGGAAGAAGTTCCTAGACTTAAGTGATGGATACAACATCAGGATCGACTAGGCCTGGGTCAGACACCCACGTACTAATGGTCAAGTCGAGCATGCCAATGGCATGATCCTCCAAGGACTTAAGCCACGCATCTTTGATCAACTCAACAAGTACGCCGGGCGATGGGTTGCAGAGGTCTCAGCGATCCTTTGGAGCATGAGAACAACCCCAAACCAATCCACAGGGTTCACACCCTTCTTCCTAGCCTACGAAGCTGAAGCAGTGCAGCCCTCCGACCTTGACCATGGTGCCTCAAGAGTGAAGGCTTTCGACCGTGACCGAGCCATGGAGGCTCAGCAAGACGCAATCGACCTACTAGAGGAGGCCTGCGAGACGATTGTCATCTGCTTCGCTCGCTAACAGCAAACTCTCCACAGGTACCATGAAAGGAAGATCAGGGGGAGGATCCTCGAAGTCGGTGATCTCATGCTCCGGAGGACCCAATCAACGAAGGAAAAACACAAACTCTCTCCACCATGGAAAGGACCCTATACGGTAACCGAAGTGATCTGACCGGGCGCCTACCGACTAAAGGATGGCAATGGCAACTTTCTCACCAAACACTTGGAACATTGAACAACTACGTCGTTTCCCCTAAATTTGGTCTTACCGCTTTTTAGTCAAACACTTGCTCCTGTAAAACACCCTAGCCCAAACATTTTCAGCCCGGGTCACTCAAGGGCTCTATGAGGGTACAATACTAAATATTACGTCTCTTTTTTTACTATCACATGGTAAAATCTTTGTCCCCGCACGAAAGCGCGTTCCATTCCTTTGATTACCCTACGTGACTTTGTTCTTACTCCCAACCAAACGCACCCCGCCACAGCCTACGGTTATGAGCAGACAAGCCCCACGGGCCATGTCGAGGTTCTTAAAAGCTATAGCCTACAAAATGAACTGGCATGTGTGAAAAAGAAAGGATAAAAACAAAGCTATGCTAGTGTAAAAAACAAGGAACGTATAGTGATTCTATCACAAAAAATAGAACTAATGTATTCATTGATATAAAAAATTGTTCACACGGGGGCTCCCCCAAACTTAACGATTACATTTCCTGACTACTTCTACTCCAAATAATACTGCGATTCTCCCTTCTTTTGCGCAAATACTTACACTTCCTCACATATTTCGACGGCATCGGCTGGACGCAAGGAGAATCCACAGCACACGCCGCCGGACATAACCTCCACTGCAAGGGCCTCGCCCGGTTCTGCTCCCTTGACTTTAGCGAACGCAACGAGTACCTCAAGGGACCCACCCAGTTCTACTCCCTCGATTTTGGCAAGCACAACGGGTACCTCAAGGGTGTCGCACCCATAGATGCTCAGTAGAAGAGCATGGAGCTCCTGACCTTCTCATGCAGTCGAGGCCGCTCCTAGGCAGGGATGCTGCCACCGAGGTATGGCCACCATGGCTGGAAGAGATCTCATCAAACTTTATGAACTAGCCAACCTGAGTAGCTATAGGCATGGAACACTCCACCAGCATGATCCTAGGCAACTTCCCCTCTGGCAAGACTCACCCGGTGAAGATCCACCGAAAAGAATCCACGCACGGCTCCATCCCGAAAAAAAGCCTCGTAGATGAATCTAGCACGCCACCTCCTTCGGCGGAAGCCACCCCTTCTCAGACAAAGATGGCTGGCACCACCTCAGGCAGCCTCTAGCTTGACATCGCACTCCAAATTCATGAAGGGATCTATGAGTCCTCCCCTCGCTTACCCTCTCTCTCTCACTTAGGAACCGCCTGGCATACATTGCACTCTCGTGAGAAGGAGGAAGGAGGAGAGGCAATAGTTGAAGAATAGGCAAAGGACGCGATAGAAGCCCTCTCCCTCCCCCTATTTAAGGAGGAAATGTGGCAGCTAAAGAAGGGCAAAGCATCAGAGCAAAAAACTCTCTTCCTTCCCCCATTTAATGCAGATAGGATACGATGGGACGCGCCCTGACTGATGTGATGCACCCTGCCCAACAGAACAGTGCCTGATCAGACAGGACATGGCTTGAGTATGGCCCACCACTACCACATGACCGGACATGAAAAACAAAGCGCCACCACACGCAGGCAACTCTTTGCCTTCCTAGGTGGGACTTGAAAAAACCCAAACAACGGGATCTCCGCCAGGAGAAACCATCGGGCTTCCTAAGTTGATCGAACGGCTCAGGAAAACACCAAGAGATAGGTGAGGAGCAAAGGGATGCCCCATGTTGGCCATGTCGACTCCATCATGAACGATGAGCACGGGTCTTGGTTGAACATTTTTGATTAGAGCTCTTCAAACCCTGTCACTCGAGTCATCAAGGAAACACTACCGACCCCCTCTATTTCTTTATATAATCATTCATACATTCATACATGCATTCATTCCATACGCCCATGCCCCCTGGATGATTCGAGCCCTAAATCACCTAGGGGCTCAGGAACTAAGGCATCCTACATGCAGCTAAATGTATCACAACGTTCCGTGTTGCGTCACGAAGCGGCAGTTGCCCCATTCAACATGAGCAACGACCGACCAGGGTTCAAAGCTGGCCCATGAGGGCTTGAGGCCACCCCACGTCAAATAGAGCTAGGGAGAAAACATAGATGAGCCCCATGCGGCCCTCGCCTAGTCTGCCCCAAAGCAGATAGGGTCATCTCAACCTTCTTGTTCGATCCTAAATCTCCCGCCAAACCCAAGAATCTCCATCGAGGGGAGGCTAGTGGGCCACCCGGGTTGGTGTCCCGAAATGACCCGGGCATCTGCTGGGTTGTAGGTAAAGGAGCAGTGGAATGTCACAAGAGGGCTATGCCAATCCCGTCATGAACGACAGACTCAGATTCCACTCGATAATACCCGTTAGTGAGCTCACGCGCGTCACTTGAGCCCGAGTGATTGAAGCAAGTGACAAAACTCAGCCCCTCTGGTTGTGAGAAACTGAGGACGGGTAACGCACAAAACTCAAACCAACCCCTACCAAAGGGCCAATGGGGCCCAGGGGCTCAAGATCCCAAAACTAACTCCTTGGCTGCGTGGGCTGCACCGATGAT
>NW_027098084.1:0-29679 GCF_019320115.1 Miscanthus floridulus | reverse complement strand
CCACCGCTGCCGTTCCTGACGTACTGACTGAGCACGCCGCACGCGACGGCGAAGCGGCGGGTCATGCTGTCCGTGGGCATGGCCGCCATTGACGACGGACGACGTGCTCAGGGGTGCGCGGTCGAGAGGGATCGGATCGGAGGAAGGGCGGTGGAGATCGATGTCCCTAGGCTGAGCTGGGCTACGCACGCACGCACGAGCCGTGCGACTCGCTCGTCGATGGATGGATGGACCCTGGTGGTTGTGGAGAACGGTTCATATAGCGAGTGCAGCACGAGGGGGGGGGGGGGGGGGGGGGGGGGGGGGGGGGGTTGAGGAGGAGGAAGAGAACACGAGAGGTTCGCAGGCGTCGACGCCTGAGCGCGATGGAGCTGGAGGTGCTAGTGCTACCGCGAGACGAGAGGGAGAGAGGCCCCGCCCCGGCTCCGCGCTCCTGGCCGGCCCTGAGGGAAAACGTGGCCACCCCCCGCAAGTGGGGGAGAGGAGGGAAACGGTGCGTTTGGAAAGGTCCTTCACGGTTGCGGGAGCAACTGCCTTCCCGTTCATGGAAAGAACCACGCACGCACGCACGTAGGCCGGCCTCGCTCCAACGCGTCCGTTTCTTTCGTTCTCTTTCTATTTCTGTTTCTACCTGGGTCCTGGGCGCGGCGATCGAGCTGGAGGAAGGAACGGATCGGACGTACGGGTGGACTGGACGGACGGACGATCGAGACGCGGTGTCGTATCTTGTGCCGGGTAACTGTCAATTCGGATGGCCGTACCGGGAGCCAAGTGGAAAGCATGCACGCATCGCACCCCTTCTATCTCTGCTTGCCAATTGACTGCCCATACCATCGTCCCGTGATGTATGATGCGCAACCGCAAGTCGGTTTTGCCAGAACACAGAAACGTGCGCTCTCAGCTCGATCGCAGGGAGCCCGGGAGGCCTAATCCGCAGCCGAGCACGGCCTAACCGTCCTACTCCGGGCAATCCGTTTCTGATTTCTGGTGCGGACAAGAAGCACGAAGCGTGCCGCAACTAGTTGCTGCATGCCTCGAGTGCGTTCGTTCGTGACTGCGTGTATCCAGTAGGCATTGCCGAACCGGACCCGGGCGGAAGATACACGGTACCACACGGTGGCTCCGTTTTGCTACGTACGTATGGCCGGGGTGCGCAAAAAGCCAGGCGGCAAAGCAAGACAAACCGGGCGACGGCGGCACGCAACCGCGCTGTCTCGCCGTCTCGGCGGGACCATGCCTCCCGGCCGCGTCGACTCCGTTGGGCGATCCGCGCGCGATCTCCTCGGCTGCCGTAGGTGATCAACGCGGCAGCGGCAAAAGCTCGATCGGCACCAGCAGGTGTAGGAGATCATGTGGTGGCATGGTTTAATTATTAGCGTCGATCAAGACGTTTTGCTTATCTAAATGGTTCTGTCTAACTGATACATGCTTGCATAGTAACATAAGTGAGCCAAACCAATATAATGGATCCATGGACGCGTGCATGCTGCTTTTCAGTTCATTACCTACTGTATGCGAGTAATCTTATAATAGCTAATCTACTACTGATCGAGTTGTTGTAGCATACGTATCAATAATGCACTACACACACTAGAGTGCAAGCCGCGTGCACGCGGGCGATTGATTGTGTAATCAAACTAGGAGTGTTTGATTTCCTCGTCCACTATTCTAGCGTTTCTTCTTTCCAACCACCCAGAGCTGAGAGCTGGGCCGAACGTCGTCGTCCGGGGAACGTGGTCATGTTTGCATAGTTCAGTTTTACTAGTAAAACTGTTTGTTTAGAAAAAAAAAATAACTTCATGAACAGCTTTCTAGATAAAGTTGAGCTGTTTTAAAAATAATTGTTTAGCAAAATAGCTCCACCAACAGCTTCATGCATGAATGAGAAAGAGAAATGAGGGAAAGAGCTAGGATAAGCTATTTTTTTTTAGCTTCGTCCTCACCCATGTCTCTGTGAAACGGAGAGAACAACAACTTCACCCATGAAGCTGTTTTGAAATAAATATTTGGCAAAAAAAATAGCTCATAAAGTTATCGTGAGCTGTGCCAAACGGGTTTTAAATATTTATCCAGTGGAGTGACACAAAAAAAAATGAATAGTAGCTTTATTTTGGAACATAAAAAGAATAGTAGTATCTTTTTCGTCCGGAGGGACCGTACGTTATTCATTGGGCTTTTTTTGTGTCGACTGCCAGAGTGCGGGTGCTTCGCCAAAAGTACAGTAGTGGTTGTACTATCTTGACCCCACCACCTTTGCACGTCTCATGCATGACATTGGCTCGTTCTCAGTTCTGTCTTGCTGCCAACGATGAAATGGGGTTTGAAAAGCCGCCGCTGTCGGAAGCAAAGCGCGATTAGCTTTTTCTAACGAGTGTATGGCTAAAGCGTTCAACAAGTACCGATTGTAGTAACTGCACTAGAAACTTCAATTTCATTTGGTCACCTGCCCTGATTCCTGAATGATCGATCTCAAACAATGTCACTTTCTAACCAAATCACGGTAAGAACAAAAAAAATGGCATAGTGGGCGCTCGATTTGTTTCCTTAATAAGTATATAATAATAATGTATAGGCTGCACGACCCGAACTAATGTTAGGCCGCCAGAAAATGTTCGTAAAGAGAAAAAGATTAGGGACCAGTAGTAGAAGAACATGATAGTAGCCACATACACTTATTTCCAGCGCCTACCTAAACTTAGAACGCCGTGCGTGCATTCGCATAGTGGGCGGTCGATATACACGCACGAGTATATTGTCCCTTACTTAATAAGCATATAATAATGTTTATTAGGCTGGACCCTAACTAAATATTAGGCCGCCAGAAAATTCGCGCAAAGAGAGAGAAAAAAGATTAGGGACTACTAGAAGGAACAGTTTGCGTCAGTCGGTCAGTAGCAACGGCCAACAGAGACTCGATATTTCCAACCACAAATTATTGCGTGCATTCGCATGTGTTGAACACATGCATGCGTGTACCCGCACAACCACAACTCGGTCTGTGCTACGACAAGGACTGGACTAGGACTAGTGACTAGCAGCGGGCCGGCACGGGCGGGCTAGCGGCCAGCCAAGTAGCCCAGCGCCGAATCCGATCTTCCATGGCCGAACCAGCATGTGCGCCGTGCGCGTCGGAATTTAGCCGGAAACCGAGCAGAAACCGCAAACCTTTCCGCTAGCTGACCCGCTCGTCTTTCACGTGCTGCAATGCTTTCCCCTCACACACCCGCCCAAGCCACGAAATTAGCAAAGGCCTGGCCTATCTATATACGTACCCGGCCTGTCTCTCGAGTGTCAACCAACACCGCTCCAGCTGCGTGCGCAGCTATAAAACCAGGGCCAAACATAGTACTCCTGCTACCGCATGACCACACCACATATCGTCGTCTAGCTCCGTTTCGTTTCCGGGAAGCAACCCAACCAACCTCTCGTTCCCGGGCAGCCGACGACCTCGGGCTATCTTCGTCTGCTGCCAAGAGTTTGATGTGAGCAGCTGGTTGTTCGTTTCAATCGTGTGCTGTTTGCTAGTAGCTTGAGATCAAGCCGGCCGGCGAGCGAGGATCGGAACATCTATCATCATGGCCACCGAGCAGCAGCGGCCTGCCGGCAGCAGGTTCGCGGTGACGTGCGGCCTGCTGAGGCAGTACATGAAGGAGCAGGGCGGCAGCGGCGCCACCAGGTGCCTCGCGCCGGCCGTCGCCATGGGCCAAGCCGACGCTGCGGTGGCGGCGGCGACCGAGGAGAGGACCACCGTGCTGGAGCTCTTCCCGCAGCAGGCTGGCACGCTCAAAGACGAGCAGCAAAGGTGTGTTCATTATCCGTCACCTCCAGTATCACCTTCCTTTCTCCTCACCGTGCCGTGCGCATATAGACACACTACGTGTTGTGTGTGAAATTCTGATCGGATCTCCCTCGTCCCCGTAATTAGGAAGAGGAAGGAGCCTGCTGACGGGAGAGAGCGCCGCTGACCATCTTCTACGGCGGCAAGATGGTGGTCTTCGACGACTTCCCCGCAGAGAAGGCCGAGGAGCTCATGCAGCTCGCCGGCTCCGGCGGCAACACCGCGCCCGCCGCCGCCGCCCAGAACGCGCTGGGACAGCCCAGCCTCACAGGTAGGAACGGAACGCGTATACCTACACTGTCCAGTCCAGTGTTCACACGGATAATTGCAGAGGGCAAAGCAAAAGAAAGCCCATGCAGCGTTCATACAATACAGTGAGCTGAGTGACAGCATTTATTTGTCCCGTGCGTGCACGTTTCTTACAGACATGCCCCCTCGCGAGGAAGGTGTCGCTCAAGAGGTTCCTCGAGAAGAGGAAGAATCGGCTCACCGCGGCAGATCCATACCCGGCGGCGGCGGCAAGTGAGTCGTCGACCAAGCAGCCTTCTGCAGTGAAAGACGAGGGCGCGCCGTGGCTCGGCGTGAGCTCCGCCCTCAGCCTCAGCTGAAGGCACCTACTACTACGTACTAGAGACCACAAGGGAAACTACATATTACTCCAGTAACTGCTACTGCGTACTACTAGTATTTTTCCGGCCGTAAAAATATGTACGTGTTTCACCCTTGACATCTACACAGTCACTGCTGGTTGCTTCAGGGGAATTAGCTAGCTAGCTAGCTAATTGTTATGATTGGTTAATTAGTTGTCTGTTTGAGAATTCTTTGGTGACAAAAGAATTCTTTTCTTCCTTGCTGATACTCATCTGCAAGGATATGAACTAATTAAATATAGTCGATCGATTCATACATATATAGTGTGTAAATTCAAATAAGCTGATGGAACAGACTCTATGCTATTTTTTCGTACATTGCTTCAGTCTCGTGTCATATAATTCCTCAGGTGGACAAAAGTATTCAATTTGTAGATTTTTTTTCTTTTCTTTTTTGTTGATCAGTGAAACTGAAGTACTATATAGCAAGCAGTATGTATCATGTATGTTCCTGAGATGCTATATCCAAATTTTAATGCAAAAACTGCGCAAAGCAATTCGTCTGTCGTCTGACATGACCTTAAAAAACTCTTGGTGTGAACAAACAAACTCTGAACAACTATTATTCAGACAAAACCAAAGAAACAACTGATGAACCATAGCAGTGCCCGTCATTGATAAAGACAAGTTCAGACGTGTAAAACTTTCGGCCTCATGGTGATTTGGTTCACACGCCAAAAGCTAAGCTTTCATGTGCTGCGGTGTCCGCGGTGGTAGGAACAAGAAGGAACCGGAGAGGGGAGTAGGAAGGAAGCCGGCAGGGAACACGCGAAGGAAAGAAGAAACGTGCATGCATGGGTGTGTAGTGCAGTCGTTACACGTCGTCATCATCCAGACTTTGGGACGACGCCTATGCTTACCGTTTCAAAGCTGGCTCCCCACTGTCCGACAAAACTTGAATTAGGTGGTGGTATACTAAACACATCGGTCGGCGTCGTGCAGTGTCACGTTTCGCGTTTACGTGGTCAAAACTCAGAGGTGGAACTGGAAGGATTTTTTTTATATTTTTTTGATAAGGAAAAGGAAAGTTAGTAGAGGAGAGAAGACGGGGAGCAAGTTCTGTTGGCCTTCTCGCTCTCTGCGACGATGCCTGTTCCTCGTCTCCACGTCTGGCTGGCTGCACACTCTGATGAAATGAAGCTGAATATTCCACTTGTCAGTTGCATGCGAGGAGGGAAGAACTTTGCTTTGACTCCCGCAGGTGCTACGGTGCTACTGCTCTGAAATGCTTGATGGCTGTTGTTAGTTAAAAGCCAAATGGACAGTCTGTTTGGAAAGTTAAGATAGCCATTAATTTCAAAAGCAAAAGAAAGCCCCAAATTGTAGTTCAAATTAACAGTAGGTTGCAATCAGTTTCAGGAGGAGTTTTGTTTGGCCAGGCTCTGCGCTCTATGGCTAGTATCTTGCTGAGGGCCCCAGGTACTCGACCAAACATTTAGGTGTAGCATTTCCTTCCTTTTTTTTTTCTCCCAGTAGGTGTTCTTCCTTTTCGTTTACAGCATTTTAGTTCGACCATGTCATTCAAAGAGTTGACCCGTAGAACAAACACGCTAGCTGCCTAGCCCATCAATCAGTGCCCCCATGTGTCTGTAGCTATCACAGGTCTCATTGGTTGAACACGAACTCATAGTTTATTCAGTGTGCATTGCGTCTGGAATTCCACGTATCATCAGTATCAGAACAACTCTGTGGCTTACTTGTTGCTTGCTTGTTCTTTTCTTGACTACTTATGTGCACATATAAGTATACATCGTAGACACAGTACGCATGTGCAAATTATCTTTGCAGTCTACTGAATTGACCTAACACATGGAAATGGTATACATTTATCAGTTGGCTGAAAACCAGGATCACTTGGTCAACATCCCCATTTGTCGAGTACAAACCCAATGGTGTGAGCTCTTTTCCCAACACTAAAATTCTCTTTGAAATATAGGAATCTTTTTTTGTGTTTATCGTATCGATAATGCTTGGCCATGGGCGTCCGTCCCATTCGGACGCCGCGCGCCTCACTCCGCTCGCTGTTGCGGCCTTCTTCCACCGCGCGCCCCACCCTACACCGCTTGCTCGCTGCTCCTCGCTCCCGCCCGTCACACGCCCCACCTACGCCACTCACTCCTCTCTCCCGTCCTGATGGTGCTGGTAGTGCTCGCGCGCTGCCGGATACCACCCCGATGGCTGGAATCGACCGGCCTTGGCCTTCCCCTCTCCTATGTTGCAAATGTATGTTTCAAGTGTTTCAGATGTTTTAAAGGTATGTGGCAATTGTTACATATGGATGTTACAAAAGTAGATCATAATGTTGCACATGTTGCATATTTTACAAGTGTTTTCAAAGGTATGTTACAAGCGTTTGTTCAATGTTTCATCTGTTTTAGACGTATGTTGCAGCAAGTGCTTTTATCTAAATGTTGCATATGTTTCACACACATGTTGCAAGTGTTTTTATCTGGATGCTGCATATGTTTTACACATGTTGCAAGTGTTTTATCTGGATGTTGCATATATTTCACACATATGTTGCAACAAAATGTTTCATGTTTCATTTGTGTCAGACGTATGTTGCATCCACGTGTTTCATGTTGCAAGTGTTTTACGGGGGCACGGTGAGTGATGGACGCACGACCTGAGCGTCGTGGGATGGGGCGCGGTGAGCTAGGGGCCCGTAGACAGGTTTGCGGCAAGCTAGGGGCTGGCTCTCGGGTCCCACCCATACAGAAAGAGAGAAGGGGTCAGGGGGAGGAGCAGGGCGTAGCGACAGGGGCTGGGTGTGCGTGCGAGGCGAGGGCGAGGCGGACGGGGTGGGCTACGCGGCCGTCCGGATGCGAGGAGCAGCAGGCGCAACGTCGAGGCCGGGGTGTGCGTGCGAGTCGGAGCGAGACGGGTTATGCGCGCATCCGTGTCCGTCCGGACAACCGGGCGTTAGATACCGTTATTGTATTCCTAGGAAAAAATTGATTCGTACAAAATTCTTACACAATTTCTATAAATCATGTCCTTGATCTCATTGTTATAAATCCCGCTGTACATGATGATATGCCGGAGGTCAGGACCTCTGGTCCTTGATCTCATTGTTTTATTTATTTACAACAAGATCTCGCATTATCGAAAAAGAAAGAAGCAATGAACCATGTGGCTTGAAATTTTAGGCCTTGTAGAGAAGAAAAACAGAACATCTGACTGAGTCGCATTTGGGCTCCTTTGTGACAAGCAAACACAAAAGTTGACTCCCGTTCCCGTTTACTTTCACCATTTTCTTATCAGCTGAGTCTCAGTATCAGTATATATGCTTGCCATGTATAGCAGGCGGCTGCGACTGAATCAATTTTTTAGAGGATTAACAAAGACATTAAGGTTTCAACTATAGGCAGGAGGACTCAGGCTGCGCAAGACCAAATTAAACTAAGCACCAAACTGATAGCGCTGATAGGATCATCCAGGCGTACATTAGATGGGTAAAACTTAACTGGACAAAGAACTTGCTGATGTACCTCATCCAGCGCAGTGTCACGGCCATAGCGCCGCCGCCGAGGTAGCAACGACGTGAAGGCGCGGTCCAGTGGCGACGGCAAAGACGATTGCGCTTTCCGTCGCTCACAGCGCACCCTCTCGACCGGTCTAGGTTTAGGACGTTGGTGAGGAACATGTGACTACAGTAAGCCTCGTACCTTGCGCTCCGGCCTCCACCTTCCTCTTTATAGCGTTGCGCGATGGGGGCCCATCAGCCAGGAGAATGGCTAGGCGCTCCCAATCACGGCGCAGATCATGGGCCCAATTGGCCGTTGGGTCAACTGGTGGAAATCAATCTAATATTCTCCTCCTTGATCTCACCTTATGACTTAAACTTAAGTTATTTTATCTTTTTCCCATTCCATCGCAGATCAGTGCATAGAGCGTGCCTCATCGTCATAGTCAGTTGTCATTAGATTAAACAGCTACAATGCACATCTCTGTTTTGAAAACAGATTCTCAACTAGGCCATTAATATCCAGAAATTATAGGCTTTCTCGTAAACCCATGTCGATTGTGTGTTCTCTAAACGCACTGGGTGGTTAGTCTTTGGTAAGCGGATCCGTAAGTACTTGCTTGGTACTTATATGCCCAATACTTTCAAAATAATTCTGGATTTTCTCTTTTACAATATATAACTTAATGTCAATATGTTTGGCAGCACACTTGACCTGTTGTCTTAGGAGTTAACTACTTTTAAATGGTTATTGCTGTTGACTACCATTGTTAAATCCGGGTATACATTTCTTTAACCACTTTTGTCTGTTCCTGAGGCCTCATGACAAGCTATACTATGGTATGCATCATCGATGAAACCACAATTGTTTTATTGGAGCTTTTCCACAATAATACTCCAGCTACGAGTGTTAGCAACTACTGTGGATTTTACTAAACATCTCGCCAAAACTTAACATTTGTACCCATAACTATTTGAGAGTACTTATTATTTCTTACTCCGCATGAGGCCTATGATACTTTGCAAAAATTGCAAGACATTCTTAATTCTATTCCAGTGATCTATATCTAGACTGGACTTCTGTCAAAATATTCTGGATACGTAAGCTACATCAAGGTAAGTTCTTACTTGTACATTCATTAAGCTTCCAACAGCTGAAGCATATGGAACCATGTTCATCTGATCGATCTCATATCGGTTCCTAGAACACTGAAAGTTTCCAAATCTATTATCCTTGACTATAGGAGCAAATGTAGGTTTACTCGCATGCATACTTTATTTCTTTAGAATTTTTTCTAAGTATGCATTTGCGATAGTCCTAATACCTCTTTTCATCTATCTCGGTGAATTTCAATTCCTAGAACTAATGAGGCTTCACCAAGATCATTCACATTGAAACTTGAGGACAAAGACTTCTTCTTCTCCAATGGCAAATTAACATTACTACTAGTGAGTAGGATGTCATCTATACACAAGATGTGGAAAAAGAATTTTCCATTCTTAAACTTCGCATAAATGCTATTGTCCTTCTCGTTTTCTTTAAACCCAAACTTTCTTATTATTTCATCAACTTCAAATACTACTGTCTAGAGACTTGTTTTAACCCATAAATGGATTTCTACAGGGGGCATCCCATACGTTCTTTTTCTTCCACGACAAAACCTTTGGGTTGTGCCATGTAAACATTTTTATATAAATCCCCGTTAAGGAATGCCGTCTTTACATCCATCTGATGTAACTCTAAATTATAATATGCCAATAATACCATTATGATTCTAAAAGAATCCTTGCATGAGACTGGAGAGAAAACTCTCATCGTAATTTATTCATTCTCTTTACGTAAAGCCTTTTGCTATAAGTCATGCTTTATATCTTTTCACATTCCTTTTGGAGTCACATTTTGTCTTGTAGACCCTTTCATAGTCTACTGTTTTCGCTTCATTAGGAATTTCTTCTAAGTCCCAAACATCGTTGTTCTTCATCGAATTCATTTCAACTTCTATCGCTTCTTGCCATTCAAATGAGTAAACGCTTCTTATGGCTTCTTCAAATAAGGTGGGATCACCCTTTGTCGATGCAGAAAGTGACCAACACGTAAATATTTGTAGTTTTGTCATACGTTATGATCGGATGTGGTCTAGCACTCAATGACATATGGTTTATACTAGTTTAGGCAACGTGCCCTACGTCCAGTTTGAGTTAGTCAGTGACTTTATTCCTGAGCCCAGGTGCTCGAAGTCTACAGTAGGGTTACAAATGAGAAGAAGAAAGATAGGGTGTACAAGAGGTCTGATCGGCTCCGGTCGGAAGGACTGAGAGCGACAGGAGCTTCGCTATGAGCTAAGTGTTCAAGCGTGTGCCTGAGGTCTGAACCTAGCAGTTCTGTGGTTGTGAGCTAGTGAACTTGATCGATCTGGATTAACTTGTATCGATTTGAATCAACTTGGCCTATTGGAAGAGAGTGCATCCCCTTTTATAGATGAAGGGGATGACCTTACAAGTGAGAGAAAGAGAGTACGAATGCTTCTAAGCCTTGTTGCCCACGTCGAAGGGTATAGGATGATGGTAGGCGCCCACAACACTGTTGGATGTCAGATGTACATGGGAGGTTCCGTCGTCCTTGTTTGAGTATAGCAGATGTCGGTACCTGCATATACTGTTGATACCCAGAGGCATGTGATGAGTTTCACCATATGCACTCGGTACGGTAAATCCCGACGCCCACAACACTATCGATGCCCAGAGACATGTGGGGGGAACCTTACCATATGAGTGTTTAATGGCGCCCACAATACTGTAGGGGAAATGTAGGCGCCTGCAACACTATTTGTGTTAGGGCGGTTGCAGAGTACTGTTCCGTACAGGGTATGGTCCTTGGTACCGGGCTTTGACTTGTGCGCCTTGCCTTGCTTTTCTCCGCACGTCTCTTAGTCCCTACCGAGCGGGCGTCCCTGGTCGATTGATCCTAGTCGGCTCTGGTTGTGCCAGTCGAAGAAGTGCGGTGAGCAGGGATTCTATGAACCCCGGTTGGAGATGTGGGGTCAGAGTCGGAAGTAGTGCTTGGGTCAGGCCTTCTGATCGGAGAGGCTGTCTGGAGGCGGCTGGAGTCCAAAGTGAGTGCTTCGATCGGAGAGGTGGGCCGGAGTCGACAAGCGGGTGTTGTTCTTCCTCGGCCAGACCTTCCGGTCGGTGACTTGGACCACCCTTCTGCCCTGTTGCTTTAGACTCTTGGGCCGGCCTATGAGTTGCGTGTCGTCTGCTTGGGCCTAGGCCTTGGCATGGAAGCCGGTCTACGAGGGAACCCAGGATTATGAACCTGACACCCTTCATTTGAATTTCTTCACTAACATAGACTTCATAGTCATCAGAAAACTAGTTTACTAATTCTTTGAGACCTTCTAGGGCCTCAGCTACTAGCACTTTCATGTGGGGTTATTGTTGCTCTTCATTGCAAAGAGGCAATTGATTCTACAGGCTCCTATATCACAAGATCCTTATTTATATTATTCATCTTCTTCGAAGAGCCAACAACAGGTGTTGTATAAGTCATACAACATCAACAGGTATCGAGAAATTTGTTGTTTTGAATCACTGAAGTGGCTACGTAGTCCTGCTTCTCTTCAAGTCATAGGTCTCTACATACCATGCTCTCCCAGATCGTCCCATCTTTTGTAAAGATAGTGTATCTTCTAATTTCTTATTTGGTTCAATCTGTTAAAACCTTATATGGCGCTTTAAGCACCGCATTAATATCTTTGATGGTGACTACGCTATCTTCCTCTTAGAACTTTAAAAAATCTAGAAATTTAGTTGTTTCTCTGCTTAGGGGTATCATTGTTATGACCGACGATCACATTCATCAAAATCTTTATCTCACTCAGTTTATAACAAAATATGTATCTCACTCTTAATGAAGAGTACACATTCATCAACATCTTTATCTCACTCTTAATGAAGAGTAGTTTCTTAATTGATCTTAATTCTTACTCTTAATTCATCTCACAATTCTCCCCTCGAAATATGGTATGAACTATACTACCATAATTTCAAGAACTATTTAGAAAAATGTGAATGAGGAGACACTTATGAAAGCTCTAGTTTGGTTTTGGTGAATTAATAAAACCCTAAGTGCTAACCTAGTTTATCAAAGTGGTCATAAGATATGTAGCACATTCCAAGTGGTGAAGCAAATGAAGATCATGATATGATGATGGTGATGCCATGGTGATGATTAAGTGCTTGGACTTGAAAAAAGAAAGAGAAAAACAAAAGGCTCAAAGCAAAGGTATAAGTGGTAGAAGCCATTTTGTTTCGATGATCAAGACACTTAGCGAGTGTGATCACATTTAGGTTCAATAGCCATACTATTAAGAGAGGTGAAACTCATATCGAAATATGGTTATCAAAGTGTCACTAGATGCTCTAACTCATTGCATATGCATTTAGGATCTAGTGGAGTGCTAACACCCTTGAATTTTTTTGTGAAAATATGCTAACACACATGCACAAAGGTGATACATATTGTGTTTAGCACTTGAGAGCAAGGGTTCGAATCTTCACCAGTGGAGTGTCTGCCCATATAGTGTGGACAGTCCGACAGTGCCACCGGCGCCCTATACAGAAAAGATAGGGTTTTACAGAGTGCACCAGACACTAGTCATGCAGTAATCGAACTCTGACCCTACGTCCGGTCAGTAGCAGCAATGAGCGCGTGGTCTCAGTCTCATGATCGGATACTGGCGCGAAGAGTGACTGGACGCTCGAGGCCTGCGTCCGGTCAGTGCTGACGTACGCTGACGTGGTAGCGTGAGGAACAACTATGATGCGTGGCAGCTGGAGAATGATTGGACTCTGGTGCTGCGTCTGGTCATATAGGAGTGGACGCGTCCGGTCGCAAAATAGAGGTTTAGGGAGCTCTCTGGAAATGACCGGACTCTAGCTAGTCTGCATTCGGTCATTTATAATCGGACGTGTCCGGTCGCAATTGGAACCTTACTGGAAACAACCAGACGCCAGTGTTGATGCATCCGGTCACTTTTAGCAGCGCGTCCGGTCACAACTTAAGTGCACTGTTTGACCATTGAGATCGGATGATAAGTATTTGAAGCAGGGGGCCACGTGGCATGCATCGCGCTTCCGGACGCTGGGGGCCTGTGTTCGGTCAAACCGACCGGTGCATCCGATCGTCTAGATTTTTTGTGGACTGAGGAGCCAGCGGCTCTATTTCATGGGAGCTTCTATTTAAGCTCTATGGTCGGCTCAAGCTCACTCTCATGGCCATTTGCATTGACATAGCAACCTTGTGAGCTTAGCCAAAGCCCTCTCACTTATCTCCACAATTGATTCATCATCTTTGTGAGATTAGGAGTGAATCCAAGTGCATTGCTTGAGTGTTTATATCTAGAGGCACTTGGTATCCATGTTTCGTTTGCGGGATTCACTTGTTACTCTTGGTGGTTGTCGCCATCTATACGGCTTGGAGCAGCGAGGATCATCGAGTGGAGGTTGGTGATCGTCTCTGGCTTCAATCACGGTGGTTGTGAGGGGCTCTTGACCTTTCTCAATGGAGAGCCAAAAGGTACGCTAGTAAATTGCTCGTGGCTTGTGTGATCCTCATCTTGTATTGGTTTTACGGCACCCTATTGAGGGTTTGGCGTATGATGCCAATTAGTGCGTGAACCTCCAAGTGAGTGAATCGCCACAACGAGAACTAGCTTACCGGCAAGCAAATGAACCTCGGTAAAAAAATCATTGTGTCATCATTTGATTCCGAGATGATTGGTCTTTATTGGTATTCATTCTTGTCATTGATTGGTTCATTCCTCGACTCGGCGGTATAACCATCTTGCTCTCTCTTTACATTACCATAAACTAGTTGTCAAGGTCTTTAGTATAGCTAGTCATGAGAGCTTGTTAGTTTAGTTAGTGTGGCTCTTTAGTTAGCTTTTGAGAGCACACTAACTTAGTGTAGTGACATAGCCATCGTGTGGATAGAGACTATATAAACTAGAATTATGGTAGATGGCTTGCATTTTTAGTAGGCTAACGCAACATTCGCTTCGTATCATATTTGTCTAACCAGTTTGCTAAGTTTTATTGTAGAAATTTTTATAGGCTATTCACCCCTCCTCTAGCCATTAGGACCTTTCTACTTATGACTTACTTTATTCATATGATTATGCCATGCAAATAAAATTATTTCTTGTTTCGTATAGGAGTACACTTTTCTCTTTCCACTTCAAGAACTCGACGAAGTCTTTTATTAACTGTAATTTTGCATCTTTCTCTTGTCCTTTGATTAGTATTGACCGTGACGATATATTTCTATTGTGTCATGGTCAATACTAGGATAGCATAAGAGCTACCCAAACTTCTCTCGCTATGCGGGATATAAAAATAAATGAGTCATCACGAAACTTCTCCCACCATGTAGGATTGACTGGTATAAGTACTATGCCAAACTTCTCTCCATGCGAGATAAATCTATATATAAATTACCATAACGAAAAGTTTAGTCACGATGACTAAAATATTCACTTATACTTTATTTTCTAATTAAATCTTTTCATTAGTTCTAATTTAATAAGAAAATTAGTAAAATAACAAACAAATGTTCTGAACTGGCATGACTCAAGCCTTTTCATTCACATACCCCAGTATTACAGCCTGTTGGCATGCAGCCGAGTGATCTCGTCGGTTAAAAAATAAAACTTACAAGATGCTTCTGCATCAATTCTATATCATCGTTGGGCAAAAAATAGAATTAATGTATAAAACTCATAAATTAACTTGAAAGACATATAACTACTCTTCAAAATTAAATTCTCCCGTGAGTTTAAATTTAATTAGAAGACAATCAACATCATTACAGCGAAACATGATAATAAAATACATTCTATTAGTTCAGGAGCATTTCTTGGTCTTTATCCACTCTCTGAAAAATTGACCATGTTGGTGAAAAAATTATCAGAGATTTAAACTTCAACCTTAAACTCATTATAATATTGTTATCATCAACGTTGGTCAGAAAATAACAATACCATAATTTTACATAAATAAATTAGACTACTCCTCTAATTTAAATTTTCCCATTGGTTCTAATTTAATTAGAGGATAAACATAATCATAATTTACAAAAAAATAACTGCTCTTCAAATTAAAATTTTCCGTTGGTTCGAATTTAATTAGAAGATAATTAACATTGAACTTTACAGCAGAAACATGAAAAAATAATTTATCTACTTTTCAGAAGCATTTTACTGTGTGCTTATCTTCTCTCTAAAAAATTATCCTATTGGTTCAAATTTTGACAGAGATTTAACATCAAAACTTGACAAAATTTATCAAAATGAGCTTCTGAAAAAATAAAACAAAACTTTGCTACTGTTCTGTGGCCCTCAGCAAAAATGGGCCCTACGGCCCATCCGCCAGTGCGCCCGCGCGCTCGGCCCAGTGCGCTCCCGCGCTCAGTCGTGGCCCAGCAGGGCAAACGACCCATGGCGTCCTCTTTCACCGCGCTCCCCCGTGCTCATGTCGCAATCTAGACCTGGGCCGGGAATTTATTCGCTCGCCAAGGCTGAATGTTGGCCCGATCAACGTCAACTGTTAGATTTCATTGGACGGTTGTCTGCGCGTCTCGCCTGAGTAAAACCCCGCCGCGGCCACTCCCGTGGAAACCCTAGGTCATTTCTTCCTTTCCTTTTCTCTCTCACCGCCGCAGCTGGAAAAGAAGGAGCAGCGGTGATGGCGCCGCCACCGGTCCCCTCGCCAGTGTGCGCGCTCGCCTAGGCTGAGTGTGCCGTCGTCGAGCGATCTAGGCGACGGTGCCCTAGTCTCCCACACGTGATGCGGTAGGGCTCGTCCTAAACCCTAGCTCTTTCCTTTCTCCCTTTTCTCCTTTCTCAGCCCTTAGCGCAGCAGACATCGAAGAAGAGAAGGATAGTGCTGCCGCAGGCCTCCTCACCGGCGTGTGCGCTCGCCCGAGGCTGAGCGCACCGCCGTCGAGCGGCCATGGGGCGGTGCACTGAGCCTCGGTCCGTGCGTCGACGAAACAGCAACGTGCGGTGGTTCGACGTTTGCTTCTCGCGAGGCGCCATCCGGCGGCCGGCGGTGGTGGCCAGCAGGTGAGAACGGTAGGTCCCACCGGCCCTCTTTCTCAACTCACTTTGGGTTAGGGTTAGGGTTAGGGTTAGATAGTTTCTCCTCACGCCCGCGGCGGCTCGGGGTGACTTCCCACGCAGCGTCGAGGGGACGACCGGCGGTGGTGACGGTGTGGGCGGTTCCCTAATAGGAAAACCCCTTCCTTTCCTTTCTCGTTCTGGTCTACCCTAAACTAGATTTACACACTAGAAGAAACCTCGGCTCTGATACCATTGATAGCGTTGATAGGATCATCTACGCATAGATCTAGGGGGTAAAACTTAACTAGATAAAGAAGTTACTGATGTACCTCATCCAGCATAGTGTCGCGGCCATAGCGTCGCCGCCGAGGTAGCAGCGACGTGGAGGCGCGGTCCAGTGGCGGCGGCGAAGGCGATGACGCATCCCGTCGCTCACAGCGCACCCTCTCGATCGATCTAGGATTAGGACATCGGTGGGGAACAGACGACTACAGTGAACCTCGTACCTTGCGCCCGGCCAACACTTTTCTCTTTATAGCGCTGCGCGATGGGGACCATCAGCCAAAAAATGGCTGTGTGCCCCGAATCAGGACGCGGACGAAGAGCTACCCCTGATCAGGACGCGGACAAAGAGCTCAATTAATCATTCGATCAACCGGTGGAGATAATAAAAAACAAACGAGTCCATCAGCCCCACGTCAAGTTGTAGCCGCTGCTGCAAGAAAAGCGAGATTTGCTTAACAAGTCTTGTCGTGCCTCTGATTTTTAAGTATATTTGGTCTGTTCGCTGGTTGATTTCTAGTTTGATTTAAATTAGCTAGGGCTAGTTTATTATGAGAGAAAAATATTGTTGGCTGGCAAACGAACAGGCTGATTGTGCATTTGCCAGCACGATGCATATATATCTTTAATTTCCCAGCACGTTGCTGCGCACATGTGACGGAATTAATTTCTGGCGCATGTTGCCGGGTCCGCGCGGCATCTCCCTTGCTCTGCCGCCGCTTATTTCAGTCACGCCACGCGACAGGTGAGCAGGTGGGCGGTGCTGCACGTCACGTCGCTGTCCTGCTCCCCGTCGCCACGAAACGTGTTTGCGCACATGACGCATCTCCACTCCACCACACACCACATTAATTAGTTTCGTTTCAAAGATAGCAGCAGCAGTAAAGGCTTAGCACGGGCGGACTATTTGCTTGCGACGAATCTGATGGAATCATTGCTCCGCCTCCTCAACCTGAATTAGCCGGATATGATGCGCGTAGATCCTATACTAATCTCCCCCTCGTGGTTCATTGGGCGCGTGACGCCCCGAGATCTTTCCCGTGAACCATGAGCAGGCCACAGGGGAAAGGCGTGGAGCTCGTACGACGCCCTTTCCTTTTCGATGTGATTCTGGTGCGTCGGAAGCGCCACGTTCTGTGTTGGAGTAGCGCGACAGGGGTCTGCTGGATATGGGCTGGGTACTGGACCCGTTTGGTCGTGGTCGCGGTTCTTGCGGGACAGCCTCAGAG
Organism: Miscanthus floridulus; assembly: GCF_019320115.1. NCBI lineage: Eukaryota > Viridiplantae > Streptophyta > Magnoliopsida > Poales > Poaceae > Miscanthus > Miscanthus floridulus. Next base: position 12,094 of record NW_027098084.1, on the reverse strand, counting down.
GGAGCAGGCCTAGGAGTAGACGCTGGGCTCGTCTTGCATGCCAACTCTGTCGGATAACAAGAGGCCAAGAGCCGAGACTGGGCTGGGCTGAGATGCGTGGCGAAAGCAATTTTTCTTCTTTCTATCTATATTTTCTTTTCTTCTTTACTAGTAAAATCCTTATGCTTCTAACTTCTATGTATTGTTTTGCTCATCAGTTGTAACTTACCATTTCAACTTCTAGTCTATCCATTGCAAATTTCTTTATTAAAATTTGAATGCATGAACGGTCCCTGAACTTGCTAAAGGTGTCACTTCATTTCATTCATGAACTTTTAAAATACGTTTCTAGACCATTAAACCTGCCAAGTGATGTACCACAACTATATATCAGCTACATATACATTGTGTATATGACTTTGTACATACTCTAACACAATGTATATGGCTGTTTCGTGGACTTCTAATCATTAGTAATTGTTTGTTTAAATTCAGCTATGTTCCCCGCTTGCACACATGCATTGACATGCATATATACTTATTAGAGCATATCCAAGAATTCTTCTATCCGTTTCCATGAAGCCAAGTTGAGGTCTCTGTAAAAAAAACACCCTTGAACAGCCCTTGGATCTTGTTTCGACAGCAGATACAGGGGTGAAAGTCACGTTGTGACTTGCAGAAGGAAAGTCACCCAATCTCACTCCCCCCACAACGCTTCATCGCCGGCTCCGTCGTCCTCCCATCTGCCGCCACCATGATGTGGTGGTGGATTGGAGATCCCGGCTCGATCAACAGACGCCGCATGGAGAGCGCGGCGACCGCCTTTGTCGTCGGCTCCACAGACATAGTCTCCGGCCGTCGGTGCTGCCTCCCTCGTCTACGCGCTCTCCCGTAGCCCACTACCGCCGTGGTCTGCGTCCGCAGCCGTTGTTTCATCCAACGCCAACGACATCGTCTACCACCGCCTCCAGCTCAACCTCGCCGACCCCGTCGATGTGGCCGAGGCCCTCCCGCTCCTCTCCGACATCACCCACGTCTCCTACGCCGCCTGGTTCTCCTGTCTCGCGAGTCCAACCTCGACATGCTCCAAAACGTCCTCACCGCAGTCGTCCCCAAAGCACTCGTCGAAGTCTGCCTCCAGACAGTCCTCGATCATTTCGTCGACCAGTTCGAGCCCCTGATGGCAATCTCATCCGCCTTTTTTGCGATGCGCCCGTACTTCCAGGATCTGCCACGCTTGAGTACCCCGACCTCGAGGATGTCCTCCTCGACGAGCTCGCAGTCTCCCGCAGCGACGGCGCCGCCATCACCCGATCCGCGCACGGTTCCACTACCGTCTTCAGCTTCTCCCCGCGTAGCGCCAGGAACGTCGTTGCCAGGCTCTGCGTCTACGCTAACATCTGCTGCAAGGAGGGCGACGCGCTGGGCTGGCCTTGGTGCCTCGTCGCCTGGCAGGGATTCAGCGACGCCTCCGACACGTAGCACATCACCAATCACGCACTGAAGGTGCGGCCGATGCTGGCCAACCATTTCGAGTTGGAGTGGTCCGGGTGCGACGGGGAGGACAAGCCCTTCATCAAACTTGAGCTCGAGGAGGCCATTGCCGGGAAGGACACGTGGTTCATGAACAAGGAGGTGTACATGCTCTCCCGCTGTCCGCTCCCGTCGAGGTCCTCGTCCGCGAGCACTGCTTCTTCTTCAACGCCAACCACGTCGTCCACCCCGATTTCGACCTCGCCGACCCTGCCGTAGTGGCTGATGCCCTCGTGCCCCTCACCGGCATCACTCACGTCTTCTATGTCGCCTCGTACCCACGCTCCGGTGCGATCGAGGACGAGGACCGCGAGTCTAACTGTGAGATGCTCCAACACATCCTCTCTGCCGCCGTCCCCAATTGCCCGGCAGTCGTCCACGTCTGCCTCCAGACTGGCCGCAGGTACTTCCTTATCGCGATGCGCCCGTACTCTGAGTACCTCCACGGCTTGAGAACATCCTCCTTTACGAGCTCGCCGCTTCCCGCAGCGACGGCGCCGCCATCACCTGGCCCGTGCACTTCCACACGGAGGGCTCCGCGCTGCACGGGCCTGGGTCCCTCGTCGCCCGGGAGGAATTGAGCGACGCCTCCGATGCGGAGTTCTTCGCCCAGCACGCTCTTTGGGCGGCTCTGGAGTCTGGAGTCCAGCGGCAAGAGCAAGCATTCAGCTGCACCAACGGGGACGTCTACAAGTACGAGAATCTCCGCCCGGCCACCCATTTCGTGGTGGAGTGGTCCGGGTACGACGGGGAGGACAAGAGCTTCAAGCCCGAGGTGGTCATGACCGGGAAGGACGCCATGTGGGCAGAGAACATCAACGAGAAGCTCGTGGAGACAGAGCCCTGGTGGTTCGTGAACAAGGTGGAACTGGACACCACGGAAAACTGCAAGGAGCATAGATTCATCTTCATCTGGAACACGGTGTTATCCTCAATACATGGACTGGGACTGGGAGGATGAAACTTCTTTGGGATAGTTAGGACTACACTGACAAAATTCATTGATGTGGCAGCATGGATTCGTCGCCAGCCTCTACGTCAAGGAGGGCTCTGTGCTGTGCTGGCCTGGGTCCATCCATGCTCTCTGGGCGGCTCTGGAGCCCAGTGGGAAGATTGAGGCGTTTAGCTGCACCAATGGGGACATGTACAAGTGCAAATCTCTGGTAGATGCTGGCCACAACTGCTGGTTCAAGCAGAGCCTCAGTTAAAGGAATTCTGCTATGGTTACACACAACAAATCAACTGATACAATCAATTCCGTCAGTTTGAGGAGGAATACCAAAAAAAGCAAAGGGGTAAAGAAGTTGGTGAAGAAAATGGAGGGCCTGGTGATGGTACAGGACAACCAAAGGTAGACAGAGGAGATAAGTTTATAACCGTTACTGTCAGTTGTCAGCGGCGGACTCAGAAAATATTTCAGGAGGGCTGAACAATACTGTTGTTCGATCTTAAGTCTCAGCCCCTCTACACTATAGAATTTTACCTAAAAATTCATGGGGGCTTTACAGGGGTTCCACTGGTGCGAAATGGATAGGGGGGCTTGAGTCCCCCGCCCCACCGCTGTGTCCGCCCCTGTCAGTTGTCAAAGGGGTTAGCCGACCACTCCCCTAGGTCCACCTACCTCGTGCATGGGGTGCATGCAAAGAAGCACAACCTTGAAGCATCCTAGCCCTCCAATCTAAGGCGATTTCATCCTATGGCTCACAAGCTGGATCAGATGGATTGATGACATGGCACATTGAGTGACCCCTACTCCTCCTCACATAGTATAAATACCCTCACTCTCTCTCATTCAAGACACACACCACAAGAAGAAGAAGCTCTCCACTCTCTCTCTCTCAAGATGTAGTACTAGTAGTAGTGTTGTCGAACATTTAGAAATTTTTGGAACCAATTGCTGAGATGATATCTATATCCAAACATGCAACAAGAGAAGCAGTTTATGAAATTCTTTGATTAGGCAACCGAAGAAGCTTTCAGTTTGCTGAAAACAGACCATATTACAAGATAGTTTTTGCATGTATTTTAGAAAAACATTGAATCTGAGGAAAGAGACGGCTTAGATCCAGATTATCAGCCTTCCGAGGAATATGACACTAGGATGATTAGGAAGTATCAGGTGGAGTAAGATATGAACAACCTCTTCAGGATCATGATGAAGTATAACCATAAAACAATGTGGTGGATGCAAATTTGAATAGTAATGATGTTGTAAGTTTTTGATGTTGAGTATATGGACAGCTAGGTCATAATTGAGGAATCGGATTGATTTGAAGGTGATCGAGAAATATAAACAGAAGCAGGATGAGCCTGAAGAAGCCAATGACAGTCTAGATGAGGTGTTCCTCCATTGTCTGCAACACTGGCCCCCTCAAGCCTTGCGGATAGCTACTTTGAGCCAGTGCCTTTGGAGATCGTTCCACCTCAGCCGAACAACTCTGCCAGCTCACCGGTGTCCTCTTCACAGCCTGGTACAGTCTAGCAGACCAATGACGGAGAGCCCCGTCACCCAGTAGGCGGGTCGACCGCTGTAGAGGACGTAAGACGAGCATGATGTTACTGTCGAGAGCCACTCACCGCAGCCATCTTCTCCCTCGGCGCCACCGTCTCTTGCGAATTCAGTGGGGCCAGTTGTGCGGGCTATACATATGCCTACTGATGTTGAGGATGGTCCTCGACCGCTACAGAAGATGAGCATGACACTCCCGAGAGCTATAAGGGTTGTCGCCGCCTTCTTCTCCCTTTGCACCACCGTGTCCTATGAGTTTGGTGGGGCTGGTCGTGCTGGGCATTTGGATGCGTGCTGGGTGACCACAGTACGCGGCACGGGTGGCATTCGCCACCATCACGTCGGCTAAGCGCGCACTAAACCTGTCTTCATTTATCTGCGCTGCTCTGTACGTCAATCTTCCCCAGCTGCACTACAACCTGCTGCCCTCATCACGCGGTACCATGCTTCTATGTTTTGATGGGACAGCATGGCGCGATGGAGCGGTAGAGCACACCCCCTTCCACCACGATGGCGGGCGTGTGGTGCTGGAGCGGATGGAGAAAAAACTATAAACAAATACAGAGTTCCTCTCCCGTGGTTGGCAGCGATCTCGGCTACTGACTTCCCACTGGAACATTGGTTTGAGGTGAACATCTGTGCTGCTTTTCGCCCCTTAGGCACCATGATTGAGATTGATCTGGACTGTCTCGACGAGTTCGTGTCATAGTCGAGGTTGCCCATGAGTTTGCCCTGTTGGAGATGGGGTCACTAGCCACGACGGTGGTGGCTGTGTTGTGCAGCTGAGGACGCTCCATATCTGGGATCGGCATCTACAGTTCAATGCAGCGGGAGAGTACATTCCATTTTTCACTATAACAAGAACAGAGCAGCGCAGTACGTGATGCTTGAGCTACTTGTCTTCTGTTGGTCTGTTCTAGCAAGTTATGGTGGTTTCACTACTACATAACGGGTAATCACCGCCACCACTTTCATTGCCGGTTTGCTAAAAACCAACGGTGATACTCATCACCGTCGGTTCGTAGTATAAACCGTTGGTGAAATAATTTTCACCGTCGGTTCGTGTTATGAACCGTTGGTGAAAATTTGGACGATTATCACCGCTGGCTGGTAACACGAACCGGCGGTAAATAACCTATCATTATAGCCAATTTGTGTTACCAACTGGTAGTGATGGTCGACCCATTTTTACCGCCGGTTTGTGGTACCAACCGGTGGTGAAAATCTTTTTACTAACGGTTCATAATACGAACCGGTGGTGACGATTTATGCAGCAGTACAATAAAATTTATAACTTTTACGAACAAAGTCGGATGAAAACAAACTTTATATTAAAGTTGTAGATCTCGATGAGATCGGGTGATGACTTTTTCATTTGAAATTGTTTACGGTCTCAGAATTCTGTTTGAAGCTATTATATTTTAATTTTTTTTCGAATCATACAAACAACGTCAGATGAAAAAATGATCAAAGCAAAGTTGCAGATCTTGCTATAATCTACAACTTTGTAGTTGACTACTTTTTCACTATAAATCATTTAGGGTCTTAATTTGTATTTGAAGGTCAAAATTTTTGAAATTCAATTTTGCAAATGACTTCGGATGTAGAATCGACCAAAACCAAAGTTGTAGATCTCGATGAGAACTACAACTTTGTAGTTGATGACTTTTTCATTTGAAATCATTTGATGTCCCAACAGTATGGCTGAAGTTTCGACGATTTGAAATTCAAATTTTGTCAAACGGCCTCCAATGGCAAAACTACCAACATCAAAACCACCAACATCAAAGTTGTGGATCTTGATCAGAACAACAACTTTGTAGTTGATGACTTTTTATTTGAAGTCGTTTAGCGTTCTAAATATTCATTTTAAAACCCTGAGAAGTTAGCACTAAAGGAATCTACATGTTGTATGAACATAAGCGACTTAGGGGGCTGAGTGGTTAGAGCAACTACGCGTGAGGGCATAGGTCCTCAGGTTTGAATCCCAGCACCGCGCAACGCGTGGATTTTCGTGCAAAAAATGGCATGACTTGTGGCTGGTGGGGTCTTTTCAGGATTTAAAAAAAATGCTATTTTTTTACTCGATTTTGGAATTTCTGAAAATCCTTATCACCATCGGCTGGTAACACGAATTGGTGGTGATAAGTTTTCATCACCGCCAGTTTCGTAACCGACAGCAATGATAATGGCCATCACCGCTGACTTACACTGTTGAAGGCCAAAACCGACGGTGATGGGGGTTATGGAGCCGACGGTGAATACCTATTCTGTAGTAGTGTTTGGGCTCTAAATCAGAGGGTCGATGGATGTGATTGGATAGTTTCCTTGCACTTTCTCCTTCCTAAAACTCTGAAAACTCATGTATTTCTATTTTGATGAATGGGAATGGGGGCGATGTCCTCGCGTGAAAAAAAAGCTGATGCTGGGAGTATCTCGTGACTGATGGTTTTGTGTTCTTGATTACTTGATTCGGTTTATGATATTACTTGGTGAATTTTGTGAAATTTATAATTCATAGTCAATGCAGGTTGGGTTGTGCGCCATTTGTGTCTAGCCTTTTCCCTGTGAGCAATTATTTTACAATCTACTGGTGCATGCAAACTTATTCAGGTTCTGGTCTATGAGCACCAATTAGCTGTTTCCTATCCAGATGATGTGTGTTGTGTGGTAGCTTAGCCAATTAGCTAGACGTATTACCTTTGGGCTCTGGCAATTGCTATGTTGCTTGTCCATGTGTAGATTATTAGCCTCTCTCTCTCTCTCTCTCTCTCTCTCTCTCTCTCTCTCTCTCTCTCTCTCTCTCTCCTCTCTCTCTCTCTCGTAAGGAGTAATCAACATTACAAACTCGAAATGTAGTAATCTTCGATACAAAGTAATATTGATCCTGATTCTGGTACTTCCATCCCTTGCTGACTGTTTGAGTTCCTTCCATTATCATACAACTTGCTTTTGCAAAGTGTGGAACTGTGCAGGATTTAGCTGATCCAGGGAAGCAGTTACTGCCTAGCCAATTGATGTCAGAGAGTACTTTCAACAAGGCCCTGTTTAGATGCCATCAAAAGCCAAAATTTTTTTACATAGTACCCGTCACATCGAATCTTGCGGCACATGCATGGAGTACTAAATGTAGACGAAAAAAAACTAATTGCACAGTTGGGTGAGAAATTGCGAGACGAACCTTTCGAACCTAATTAGTCCATAATTAGACACTAATTGCCAAATAAAACGAAAGTGCTACAGTAGCCAAAATCTAAAAATTTTTGGATCTAAACGGGGCCTTAGTTCCACTTCGTTTTGCCAAATTTTTCAAGATTCTCCGTCACATCAAATCTTTGGATGCATGCATGAAGCAATTAAATATAAATAAAAAATAAAACTAATTACACAGTTTAGACGAAATCCACGAGACGAATCTTTTAAGCCTAATTAGACTATGATTGGACATTAATTGCCAAATAACAACGAAAATGCTACCGTGCTCATTTTGCAAAAAAAATCTCTGCATCTAAACTGGGCCCAAATGTGATGTTCATTGTGCAATGTAATAAAAAAAACCTGGATAGCGCGGCGGTGGTGAGCGAGCGCGGGTGTCGAGGCACGCAAGGATCAGGCGGAGTACGTCCTCGGGCAGCGCGCTGAGGCGGTCCTCGCTGCCGCGGCGCAGAGCCGGTGTGCGCCTCGCCCTCGCGGCGCGCAAGCCACTGTTCGTACGCGGATGGCGCCGAGTCCATCTTTGAAGTCCGAACAAGGCGTTCGACGTGGTGCAGCGTGACGGAGGAAGGAATCTACAGAGGGGGCATATTATAGGGTGACCTTGTTCGTTCAGTAATCGGAGCCGGATCGATCTTGTTCGCAAGCCACTTGGTCAATAAATCCAATACGGTGTCGGAGTTTTTTTTTGACAAGAAACGACCTTTATTATTAGCAGCAAGCAGCTGCAATTGGCTAATACATGAGCTATTGTATTGAGATCTCTTTGGATTTTGAGAACCTTCCAATTGTAGTTGGCCATTGCTTTTAGAAACTTCTGAGTGTAAGGCTTGATATCCCACTGTGGAAGCGAGTCAAAATCAGATCCATTGAAGAAGCTCGCAGGAAGCTGGCTATCAGTGAGGAAAGATATGTTACTGATGCCAAGCGATGAGCTAATCACAGCAGCGAGCGCCATGCCAGCAGATTCTGCCATGAGGACAGAACTGACATGATCAACTTTTGCTTTTATGTAGCATTTCGTGTGGTGATTTGGATCGAGTAAGAAGATGGGAGAATTATCTAGGCACTGAAACAAACCAGTGTTTCGTATTTGACATTCGAAAATTTGAACTTTCTTATCTGGCGTCAAGTTAAAATTTCTTTTCGTAAATGGGACTACCGTCCATTTAGAACTCTAACGGTGTCAAGTGACCGGCAAAAAGACATGAATACCTTTGTTTGCCGCAGAAACCCATGGTGCCAAATAGGGAAGTTCAAGTATTTCATACGGACGATATTGCCCTCAACTACTTCTCTCATCCTAGTCACTGACGTGTGGGCCCCACTCGCCATCCCCTTCCTCGGCTCGTACCAATGGTGGTTCTCCTTCCCGTCCGCGCCGCCCTGCCTCCTCGGCCTCACCTCCGCGCTTGCCGATGACCAGGAACAGCAGGCTCCCCAGCAGCTGAGGCACCTGCAACGCTCGACCGCCCACAGCTGCGCGTTGGCCATCGGCGTGCCCGAACATCGAGCACGAGTTCTGCACGACATGGACACAGGACAGTGCCGCTCCGACGACGCCCGCCGCCAGGACTAGGAGCGTGGATGTGAGGTCGAGGCGGGGCGGCGCCCGATGAGAAGGTGAGCTCCATGAAAATTGCAGTTGGGAAGGGGCCTCGCTGGAGCTCTTGCGCAGCCATGGCGGGGCGGAGCTCCCGCACGACCATGGTGGGGCGGAGCTCCAGGTCGAGGTGGATCAAGGGGGCAAGCTTGGGCCGGGATTGTGGCGGCGCTCGCGGATCGGAATGGCAGCGGCTGGGCGGAGCTCTGCTGCTCGGCGGCGCTTCGCACGAGCTCGGAGAGAGAGAGAGAGAGAGGAGGAGAGAGGAGAGAGAGAGAGAGAGAGAGAGAGAGAACAGAGAAGACCAAGAAGAAGCTGCTCGCCTGCGTGCTGCTGCGCCACCACCGGACGAGAAGGCAGCCGCGCCATGGCCGGCGAGCGCGCTCGAGCAGGCCGCCATGCTGCTGCGGGCAAGTGCGTGAGCGAGCTGCCGAGCCGCCGCCGGTCTCGCGCGAGGGGCCAGGACGGCCTTGCCGACAACCGGAGCTGGCGCAGGCGGCGGCTATGTCCAGGCAACACACGGAGGATGAGCGAATCGACGAACGCTCCACATGAGCCGCCCGGAATCGAAGAAGAATTGACAGCGCTGCACAGGAGCTGGCCGAAATCGAAGAAGATGGTGGCGTCCATGGAGTTCTCACCCAGCGTCGGTGACGCAGCCCATGATTCGGGAGGTGGCGAGGAGGGGTACCTGGATGGCGGTGAGGCTGGCCGTAGCTACTCGTCGTCCGCCACTGCGGCCACAGCTCCGGCGATGGAGTTCCGGCGCGCTCGCTCTGCCTACACTGTAGGCCTCAAGCTGCGGCCATGGCGCCCGTGGAGATGTCCACGCCAGAGTATCACGAGGGCGCAGCCGCGCAGGTAAGGCCCCAGCACGGGTACGCGGCTCGTCGAGCAGAGGCCAGGGGCGACCTCCCGCGGGGTGGCTTGCTTGCGCTCCAGCCATGGAGCCAAGGCAGCCTCGCACAGTCGCACAACAGAGCCGGGGAAGAAGGGCGTAGGATCTGGGATTTCGAGAGCTCGGCCAAATTTCAGTCTTCTGTGTATCTAACAGGGGTACATCGGACATAGGGAAAAAAACTGACACGGTCAAACCAGTCAACCAACAGATGATCAATGAAAATGGACGGCAGTGCCATTTACAAAAGAAAATTTCAACTTGATGCCAGATAAGAAAGTTCAAATTTTCGAGTGCCAAATACGAAACACTGGCTTGTTTCAGTGCTAAATAAATAATTCTCCCTAAGAAGATTCAATCCAGCTGATCTTGCATCGTTGGTAATGCTATCAGGTGCTATGGAAGCATCTGAGTAGCATCTTGGCCCCTGAATCAAGCCGTCTCCGACAGCCCGAAACCCAAATACGAGACGCATTCGTTGGTTTAGGTCGCGCACAAAGAAAAAGTCGCGCACCCAAAACTTCACGTTTCCAACAACGGATGCAAAAGTCCAACGCAGAAGGCCGCCCAGCCAAGAGTTGCATGCTCCTCGCCGCGGCGGCTGCTCCTCGCGACAGCCGCTCCTCGCCGTGTCGGCCGCTCCCCGCCGCGGGCCCTCCTGGCTGTCGTCCGAGGAGGAGCTTGAGGAAGAAGGGAGTGGCCGCCGGCGTTGAGGAAGAAGAGGAGCGGGGTCCGGGGCAGCCGTCGCCGTGCGAGCTAGCTTCATAGCGCGAGCTCTGGATCTGGCCCTAGCCTCACCGCGCGACTTCGGACTTGGCGTCGCTGTGCCCGACGAGATCTGGACCCGCCGCCACCGTGCGGGCGAGCTCCGGCCCCAGCCTCACCACGGCGAGCTGTTCCACCAACCCCACGGCGAGCTCATCCTCCAGCCCTACGGCGCGGCCTCAGCCCCTACCGCCGCTAGCCAAGAAGAGGAGGAAGAGAGGAGCGCACGGCCTCACTAGAGATTTGCGTCGTGGAACAGGACCGCCTCCTCCGCGTGCTCCTCCTCTCCTCCCTCCGCTCCGACCTCCCGAGCTGGAGCGGTAGACGACCTCGTCCAGCGAGTAGCGTTCGTCGGGGTCGCCGCCGGGAAGGGCTCATACCACACCGAGAAGCCTACGCCGGGCCCCGGCTCCGGTCGCTCCACCCGAAGATTTGCATCATGGAGAGAGGCGGCGCTTACTTGCATTCTGGTTCGCTGGTACGCAAATAGATCCTATGTTTACGTCTTCTGTTGGAGTCCATTTCTTTCACCTAAAATACTGTGGAGGACACATTTTGCGTTACGTCGTGTTTAGCCAACTCTGTTGGAGACGGTCTAAGCTGCAAATATAAGTATTAGTAGCGAGGGCCAGATTGGTCTGATTTGGCAGTGGAATCAGCTGACGATCATCTCCAGTTGCATGTGAACCTGCAAGCGAAAACATTCCTTGTCGCCGGTTGATGTGGCTGTGATTGGTCAGACCAGCCTCCACATTGGCTTGTGGACTACTTGATTGTGAATCAACAGTAGAGACGTTGATGTCCGCCTCCACCGCGTGATGCACCTGCAAAACAGACCATTCTTTCTTTGAAAACGCAAATCGTTCCTCGCCTTCCATATGTACCAAAGTGTGGTCATTATTCTTTGGAAGTCAGTTTCTGTAGTGTTTCTCCTGATGATGTTGGAAAGGATAACCTGCACACCATCCTGTTCAAAAGGCAGCAGAGAAGTGCGTCGAGGGGTTTTGGAAGAAAACCAAACAACTCTAGCAAAATGACAGTGAAAGAATAAATGGGAATCATTCTCAAGCAAGTTGCAAGTTGTGCAGTGTTGCTTATCCTGGTAGACAGGTTACCAGCTCGCACTCCAGTGGCAATAGCTCTTCTGATGACCCTCCAAACAAAAGTTTTGATGTTCGGAGGAAAGAGTTTGTGGGCCCAAGTTCTTTTCAATATGTCCATAGCTTGGTTGCTGATACTTCTTGAGCCTTGACCTATGTTCTGAACCTGCACTTGAGAGTTAAGAAACTTGAAAGCTTCTTAGACCTCCCCCCCCCTCTTAACCCTCCCCCCCCTTTCTTTCCCTCGAGCAAACACCTTTCGCAGCAGGTTTCCAAGTGATAATGTCTGATCCATCAGAGGGGACAGTTTGAGTATTGCAGATAGCAGTGGTTGCTTGCTGATCAAAGATTTGAGAAATGAAATCATTGTCCCAAAGATGAGTTTCAGGGTTCTAGAGATCGGAAATTTTGAGGCATACTGGGAACAGAAATGGGAAGTTTAATGTGATTGTGAATTTGCTGCCAGATGAGGCACCAAGGAGTGGACCAGATAC
>NW_027098083.1:0-38349 GCF_019320115.1 Miscanthus floridulus | reverse complement strand
ACCCATTAGCCGTCTTAGGTGAGCACTAGGCCCATTTCTTAATCTTAGGGTTGGGGATTTGGTACGGGATTTGGGGAATTATGATTTAGGGTTCGGATTTTGGGATTTTGTTGAAGAAATGGGGCTTAGAAAATGTAAACAATCTGGATTTATGAAATCATCTGCACCTATGCCACTTCTCACACATGGCATGTCTGTACGATTGACATTGAAGCAAATAATCCTTGTTCTTTATAGGAGAATCATGTGCACCTACCAGGGATAACTCGTCTGGTACTCTAGCTAGTAACTTTGGAAGCAAGAGACACCCTTCTTGGTAAGTATGAGACTAATACTTTTATATAGTTTTGTGCTAATCATTGATGGATCTGTCTCTACAGTTTATAAGCAGGAAACAGTACAAATATTTTACTAGTGAATTATTTTTTTTTTGTAATGGGAAAACTGAATTTAGAAAATTTATATGTCATAAATATTAGCAGGGACATAGAGAGGTAGATTGATAGCAAATACAAGTAATAGATCAGGAGTATTTTTTTTAAAGACAGCCAGGATTTGATGCCTAGAACGTTGCCATGACATGGCTTTTAATCTACACTCTGCTCCTAATTTGCCCTTCAGTGCAGGGAGTAAAGCTTGCAGATAGAATACATGTGCATGTTCAATATATACTCAATTTCTAGCTATTTGATTGAAGTTTTTCGTTTACGACTGACCTCAGCTTGATATTAGTTAAATATGTGTTCTAGTAGCACTGCTTAGATACTTTTCACATATATCTCTTTATATAATAACATCTTTGCTAAATATATATACAAAATGTCTGATTATGGGACTTATCATTTTTATGAATGTTCGACTTTGTTACGATTGAACCTATTTGTATGACAATGGCAGTGGTGTTATAGTGGATCTCTTGAGCTCACTGTCCACTGACATCGGACCTACTTAAGCTCGCCGCCCACCCGCTTCGGACCTGCAAGCTCGATCTTAGCATTCTAGAGATATTTGAGGTATGGCTTCTCCTTCTTGCCAAGTCGAGAAAAACTCTTCGATGTTGGAAATCTCATGTATAATAACAACATAAGCATGGATTTTTTTTTTCATTTAATTTGGAGTGGACAAGAATAATTGGGAGCGGGCAACAAATTTTGCCAAGTATATGCGCAGGATTTAAAATGGTATTCTTCATGTGCTTTGCCCATTTGTATATTCTTCTAAATCTAAAACAAATTTTGCCAAGTATATGCGCTGGTATGTGTGATAATTCGCAGATTCTTGATTTGCTTAATGGGTAGCCATGAAATCAATTGTTCCGTAATGTTTCATGTTTTTATAGCTAGTGGGTCAGGCCTTGGCTTTGAAGAATATAGCCACATATTCATCATATTCTCCATCCTCTTCTTTTGGCAACATAACACTATATTTTTGGTGGCTAGTGCTAATAAAGTATGACAGTAGTGGAGAAGTTGGGCACAAACACAGACTTCCTTTATTTATGTTTATATGTGATAGCTGGATTTTGTTTGGTATGCCAATAACGATATGACAATACCTATAAAAGCTTGCTTCTTCATTTTCGGTTTACTAAATATTGATTTAATGGACGTGTATATTATTTCTTTTGCACAGCCTGGATCAAGGGATGCACCGCTGCACTGTTTTATCCGGAGGGACAAAAAGAACTCAACCTTTTCTCTCTATCTCTGCTTAACACAGGGTGAGTAAGCATGGGTATCTTCTTATTCCCCATGCTTTTGATTTCATGGTATCATGGATCTGGTTCACTTGGTAGATTGAAATAGGGGTTTCAGATATCTTCTTATTTGCCAAATAAACTGCAAATACAGCTGGCACCTCTGCTGAGGTTACTTCGCATATGACTTGTGATGTTGCACATCTATACCTAGTCTTGTTTAGAAAATAGGAAAGTGAATATATAGTTTGTTTATTCTTATAATCAATTACGGCTTTCTTATACCATTTGATGAGGACCCGTACATCTACTTTGTCGTCTCACCTACAATATTAGAGGGTTGTCTAAATATAATCCTATTCGTTTGGTAGGAAGATTTGACTTGTCATTGATTGTTGAAAAATTATTCAAAATACATTAGCAGTGATTCTTACTCGGCATCTATTTGATTTGATCTTAACAGCTAATATAAATTTTGGAGATCTACCTTGCCGGCATAATAATATATAGGATGTGCTTGGTTTCACTAGATGGCTTGCCTAGCCTGGCCTCACCTGGCTAGCACGAGGTAAGACAACTCTGCCTAGCCAGGAGAGCCAATTTGACTCTCTCAAATGGCAAGGCAAACCTTGCCTACACAAACTTCGAGGTAGTTAGGCAAGATAACCAAACAAGCAAGATTGTTCTATATCCTTGCTCAGCAAGGTCAAACGGTACCTGACCAAAAAACCAAGCAGCCTCATAGTAGAGCTTGTGAAGTAGATGATTTTGCAATGCTAATGGAGTTTTGGAAACTCTACATGATCCATTTCCACTCACATAATCAGTTCAACTTATGATCTGCGAAAGCAAGAAAATGTTGAAATACTGGGTCCTGTCAAGTGTATGATTCGCTATTTCACTGTATAAATAAGGTTATAGTTTCTCACAAGTATGGTATGTAGAGGCATTATGGCTTGGGAACTTGAATCCACAATAGTCCAGTTGATCTCTTATTCCCTGCCATATCGATCTGAATAAGCTTGTTCTAGAGATTGTAGCAATGAAGTTACACTTCGTCTAGAATTCTTGACTGCAATTTCATGTGATATTTAATTTATTTTGCTCTCTTGGCAGCGCTAATGGATAAAGGTAAGTTTCTTTTGGCTGCTCAAAGGTTCAGACAAGGAGCACATACATAATATATCATCTCTTAAGACTATGATGATCTGCAGCCAAGAAGCAGTTCATATGTTGGAAAGTTGAGGTAAGGTCTAATCATTCCAGAACATTGATGGATTGTGGCAGCTTTTCCTTGTTTTTCAGTCAGTCAGTCACCTATTACATAGAGCTATTTGTATGAAAACAAAGAACCAATTCAATCTATTGGATAATCTACTCCAAATGCTGTCCATGTTTATTATCTTAGTCCTCCAAAGTGACATGTAAATGTGTGCACATTTTCTTGTTTATTTGTGTTTTGCTTTAATCTTTGAGAAACATTTGATGGTAGTGTGGGTTCATTTGTCATGCATACATGTGAAACTTTTTTATTCTCCATATTTATGTCATTCTTGTTTCACTTGGCAAGAACTGGTTCCTGTACAAGTCCATAGAAGTCTTGCATACAGTGATGGCATTAGACCAGTCGAGCCAGCAAGAATGGCAGTAGCAGTTGGCTTATCCGATGGGTTGTTATTTACAGAGCTTGACAGGTATTCTAGAAGGCGAGTAAGAATTATACAGTACTTGTAGGATTTCTTTTTAATATTTTTTGTTGATCTGCCCCCAACTTTGCTTAGGTCTAAGAAGCTTTGTTGTTGTTTATCTGCCCTGCAACTTATTGTTTCTACCTTGTTATCTGCCCTGCAACTTATTGCCCTCAATTGATGAATCGATGTGTTCCTAAGACCTTTCACTGATATATCTGACAAAGTGGTTTCTTATATTCGAGTATATTCTGTGCATTTAAGATCCAGAATGCCAATCTATGAATCTGTATGTTAAATTTTCTTACACTTGAATGAAACCTAATGGATTGCAAACTTTGGCGATCAGAAACTTTGGCCATCAGGTCTAACACATGGCTGACCATAGATTTCTTGCATTTTTGTTAGACCTGATGCCACTCCTGCACCTGCACAATTGTGAGACGATGGCCTACTACTGTTTCCTTTCCTCCTCCTCCTCCTCGTAATGTCTCACTAGCTAGCTAAACATGAGGTGAAGTTATACAACCCCACTGTCATGATAAGCTATAACTGCCGCTTTGAAGACAAAGAACGACCCAACCCAATGAACTTAAAAACCCAAGCTAGGAGCAGTAAGGAAAGAGAGCCCCTAAGCTCATGCCGTGCACCAAAGCTGAGATTCCTCCCCAGCAAGACAAAGGGCTGTAACTAGGCTTGAAGAAACGCCATTGAACACACAGTCGTTTCTGTGTTTCCACAACATGAAATTAGCAATTGGAAAAGTTATTTAGAAAATAAACATTATGCTCTAGCTCTTATATGTGCTTCTGTGTTTTTTTTATATACTATTCCTTTCAGTTCGTCAAAAATATTCAAACTCACTAGTCACCAGCTATCCGAACTTTTTGAAGTACTGGTTTGGCCCATCATCATCACGACCATAGATTTCTTGCTCAAAACTTGTGCCAGTGAATACATGCAAATCACTGTGCCCTTTTGTCCTCAACTGCAGCCAGATAGTCTTTTTTTTACCTGATGGATTGCAAACTTTGGCAATCAGAAATATTATTGGAGTGGGAATAACTTGTCCTGGTGATACTAATCACTGGCAGGGGTCACTGTGCCCTTTTTCTTACACTTGCATTTTTGTTAGACCTGATGGACAGCCATGTGTGGAGGCTCAACACTACACCACAATTGTGCCAGATAGTCTTTTTTTACCTGATGGATTGCAAACTTTGTTAGACCTGATGGACAGCCATGTGTGGAGGCTCAAGAGTTTGGATTGGTAAGGAACATGCTCATTGCAGCCGTCGAAGAGAGATACAAGGATGCTGGTAATGATCCATTCGTCTTATGTATTCATTCAGTTCATCGAGGACTCCACATTGAGTGTCTAACAATGATTCCACCCAGTGTTGTCTTATCAAAACTGTCTGAATGCTGAACAAACATCACATCTCTTTTACTTTGCAACCATGTTCTGCAAAGGAACAAAACACATTGATCTTGAAGAAACACATTGATCTTGAAGAGTAATTATCATTAGTTTAAACCTAGATGTGGTACTTCTATGGAAGGTTCATTGATTTATCTGTTGACTTCGACAACATCATGGAAGGACAAACTGATGCGGCTGAGGTCTAAGCGGAAGAAGTGGGCCTGACAGTTAAAGTCTAAACTTGTGTAGCTCTGTTTTTGTATCTTGGCAGTGAGTTGCATGTCTGGATGGTGTAAATAAAGATGATGCCCAGCTGAATTCCAGTATGCATTCTAGATAATTGATACTAGTCATGCTTCTATGTAACTAGCTGTACATATTATATGGACCTAAGAATGGTCTTCTGTAAATTCAGACTAAGCTTTAAAGTAAAACACTAATCCTTTGAAAACTTGGTATCTTGGTCGTGTTCATTTGTATGTCAGTCTGTTAGGTTGAATGTTTGGCATGAATTTTTAGCTGATCGACTTGCGGTGAGAAAATTATTTGCTCTTATGTGATGTTTTGGACTTGTCATTGTTGCTTATAAACTCTTTGTTTCATCATATGTTTTAAAAGGAATGGCGACTAGAAGACATTCTTGTCCCTTCTTATGATCATTATGTTTTGGAGGATGTTCTTATTGTCTCTAGAGAAAATAGATGAGATGGTGAGCTTATCTATGTGAGCTGTTGTAAAGTTTTGGTCAAATTTGTGAAGATGCATGTATGTTTGTTGAAGTTCAATCTTAGTTGTGTAGTGACATTTGTATTATTGTGGACAATTGTTGATGGATTAATTTTTTTTAACCAATTAAAATTATCTAGTTGGACTGTCTGTCGCTAAAATTACCAGCGCACAAAAAATATCAGGAAGCACTCATATAATAAGAATAAATAAACATTACTCTCATATCATACACGGCGTACCACATCCATATGGTTGAATGTCGCATGCCTCTCGCTTACTTGTGGCACGTCCAGACTATGCTCACGTAAAGCTTCTATCTTCAAGGATGAGAAATCAGGCATACGGTAGCCAATTCGCTCAATTGCCTGCAAAGAAAGCAACACGGCATCGATCTAGGGCGCCTATCTCTGTTGGCAACTGTCGTCCAGTCTACACGATGTACTAGCGCACCTCATTATTGTACCTAATGGGGATGTCGAAGGTGAGGCTGCACGTCCATAACTCACCTCCTTCATCATTCACGACCTCACTTGTCATCGTCTCGAAGACGTCCCACACCCCGAGCAGGCATAGTGCTGCTTCCAGCCACTTGACTGGTTTTATAATCTATGACATGTGCAACAATCATGTTATGAATAAATGTCTATATGCAAAAATTATATTAGCACGTAAAACTTAAAATATTCTATACTATTGATGGGTCTAGGTGATGTGGAACGGCCCTATCTAGTGATGGCGCGAATGGAAGATCACCAGGGATGGAAACCTGGTTCCTGTGGCTGGGGAAGTCCGCCGCCATTCATCGTAACTAAAAAAACTGAAAAAACATCCCAACAAATATAGAACCCCCATATAAATATACCATTCAACAATACATATTAGAGAAACATATAAAAAATAAATCATCAATATATATATATGCGCCAAGTAAACTTAAACATTTTGCACATAATTTTTTTTAACCATTATTAACTCTCATCAAGAAATAATGTTGCTAACAAAGATCTTGAAACTAATAAATGTTTAAGGTTATGTAGAAATGATGTATAAATAAAAATAAAATACACCATTATTATTCTTAATCTAAAAAAAAAACCACATATTTGAATATTTCTATGCTTATTACTAAAGCATGAAACGATTTACATTATTAGCAATGAAAGATTAGAAGATGAAGTTACTAACTGTCGGGTTCATAAACCCGGGGTCCCTCATGGACCAGCTTCCCAATAAAGGCTCGGTCCAGCAGACAACGTTGCGAACGACGCGCAACTCCTAGGCCGGCCCAAAAAACCTAACAACAGGCCAAAAGGACGATCCAATCTCCGACCGGAAGGCCTGGCCAAGGAGGAACGGCGCCCGCTTCTGACTCTAGCCCACCTCTCTGACCGGAAGGCCTCGCTTCAGACTCCGGCCCACCTCTCCGACCGGAAGGCCTAGCCAACAACGCTTTCGACTCCGACCCACGTCTCCAACCGGGATACACCAAACCTCTGCTTACAGCTCTTCTCCGACTAACGCAGTCGGAGCCGACTGGGACCAACCGACCGGGGACGCCCGCTCGGTAAGGACCAGGAAACAGGTAGAGCAAGTAAAATAGGACACTTAAGTCAATCGCAATGCCGAGGACTGTACCCTATACACCTACAGTACCGATAGGACAGGTCAGAAGGGTGCCCTGCAACCTTCCAGGCATGTCAGAACCCAAGCAGTGTTGTGGGCGCCGACATTTTCCCGACAGTGTTGTAGGCGCCATCAACTCCCATACCATAACAAACACGGTAAGGCTCCCCCCCACATGCCTCTGGGCACAAACAGTGTTGTAGGCGCCATCATTTGCCCTACATGGAGAACATGGTAAAAACCTCCCACATGCATCTAACATCAACAGTGTTATGGGCCCCTATAATCATCTTGTACCCGACGGCGTGGGCAACAAGACTTAGTAACATACGTACTCTCTCTCTCTCTTTTGATTGTAAGGCCCTCCCCTTTATCTATAAAAGGGGATGCGCTCTCTCCCAACAGGGGAGATCGATCAGTTCACAACTGAAACACACTAAAAACGATCTGAACGACCAAGGATTCCAACGAACAACAGATGTTCGAACACTTAGCACATAGCGGAGCTCCCGTCGCTCTTGGCCCTTCAGACCAAAGTCTGACCAGACCTCTTGCACCCCCCATGTTACTCCCTTCCGTTTGTAACCCCACAGCAAACTTTGAGCACCTAGGTTCAGGAATAAAGTCACCGACCGACTCAAACTAAACGTAGGGCACGTTGCCTGAACCAGTATAAACCCTGTGTCATTGAGTGCTAGGCCACATCCGATCCCAACGTATGGCAAAACTACAAATATTTACGTGTTGGTCACTTTCTACACCGACACTAACCTTTAGAAGATTGAAGATGAAGTCGGCGGCCGAGAGCAAGAACCTGCTCCTCCAAGCAAGAACACGGATGAACAATAAGCAAAGACCAAGATTTGACCGGTGTGTCTCAGGCTAGGGGGATAGTGGAAGCAGGTATATATAGGTGGGGACCTTTAGTCCCGGTTGGTGGAGCCTACCGGGACTAAAGGGTCAACCTATAGTCCCGGTTGGAGCCAAAACCCGGGATAAAAGGCCAGCGGGACCTTTGGTCCCAGTTTGTGGTTCCAACCGGGATTGAAAGGCAACCTTTAATCCCTGGTTTGAACCACAAACCAGGACTAAAGGTCCCTGCTACAAAAGCCTGCTGCACTATCCGTTGGGTTGAGGATTCTAGTCCCGGTTGGTGGTTCCAACCGGGACTAAATCTCCTATTACTCCCAAGCCAAATTCCGACCGGGACTAAAGCCAAAAACCGAAAGTCTATTCTCTACTAGTGTTGTCCACTCCTTTTCCTATTCTTCCTCCCAAGCATGCTTTTTTCTATTCGCAGTTAGGGGTACTATTGCTCCAGAGATGAAAATAAACATAGAAAGAAGATGTGATAACACGCGGGAGGTGGTATAGATATGAAAGCCAACTTGTTTGGAAGCAACGGAGAAAAAATGACTTACTCGAGAATTGCAAGTGAAAACCTAAGACACGCGACCACCAAGGCAAGATTGAAGAGCCAAAGAATTTCCTTCTTAAACACGATTGCACCGACAATGTGGATATGTATAATGTAGGATTTCCCCTTCTAAAAGAACACAACATGTAACAAAGAAATGCCATACAGACAATTTACTTCAAGAACAATCAAATATGTCATCTACTCTAATCAATCCCAACTCTAGAAGGAAGCCATGTGGTATTCTTTTGGACGTAGACATTTTTCATTTGTAAGCTCAACCACTATAGATGGATGAAAATAAACAAGAAAAGGAAGACAGGAAAAAAATTAGATAAAGGTAGCAACACAGTACACAGATTAACAAAAACACATGCTAATTAACAGAGAAATAATTCATTGATTGAAAGATTGTCCATATGAGGCGGGCGTCGAGCGAGTACCTGGGCGTGAGGCGGCGGCCGTGGGGCCGGTACGCGGCGGAGATCCGCAACCCGGTCACCAAGGAGCGCCACTGGCTCGGCACCTTCGACGCCGCCGAGGAGGCCACCGTCGCCTATGACCTCTCAGCCATCTCCATCTCCGGCCCCGCCGCCGCTCGCACCAACTTCTACTACCCGCGCGACGCCGCCGGGCTTCCGGCCGCGGGCGCGGCCACCGCGCGGCGGCGGGAGGAGCTGCTGCTGCCTTATGATGCTCCGGTGGTGCCATCACCAGCGCCGCCGCCCTCGCCGTTGTCCGGCCGTAGTGGCGGTGATACTGTGGATGATTATGAATGTCAGCTCACGGTGGAGGAGGCTGATGCCGACGACGAGTCCATGACGATCGCGGCCATTCTGCAGAGCTTCCAGCATCTGAATGCTCCTGCGGCATCCTTTGCTTCGCTGTTTTAGCTGTACGCCTGTAACGTGTTTGAGAACCGGGCCAGAGTGTGTGTGTATGACGTGGGATGATGTATGTCTACATGCTGAATATGTAGGCCGCTAATAAGAAGGTCACGCTCATTGTCCCATGTTAGTCATCTTTACCATGTCTCATTCTAGATTCTTATTACTCCGTTTCGTAATGTCTAGGAGAGAGATGCTCCCGTTTACTAGCTGTCTAACAATAGGGAGGTTGGAACATGTAAAAAAAAGATAATAGATTATAGTGAACAGAAGTAAAAGCAAAATGTAAAAAAAAAAGATAATAGATTGCTTTATGATCCGTTGGCTTAACCTCTATTAGAGTATGTTCATCACAAGCCCAGGAGTCGCTGCTTTTGATTTGGAGGCTTCACTACTTTGGAGGGTACTATCATCTAGTCTCAAGTTTAGTAGAAGACCCTAAATTAGGGCCCCTACTTCTGTATTCTTGCTTTCTCTATGTATTCTACGAATTTAATACAATGTAAATGTGAAAAACAATGTTACGAGTTTATACAAATGACTAATATTCAAATAAGTTAATTCAAAATTTGAATGATATTGTTCACTATATCACATAGTTCATCACAACATTAAGACCACAAACATGAAACAACAATGCATCAATTCTCTCCTCCATTGTCATCACCACCACTAGCCTCATTACCATCACCCATTGCACCACTTGATCCACCAAAATTGTTGATCAACGCCGATATCCGTTTAGCTACATAAAGTTGAGCCCTCATTGCCACCACATATGCTTTCACACCCTGCTCTAAAAGTGTTGATGTCACAAAACATGATCTTCTATTCCTGCTCCCGCATCAACCTCTGATCTTCAATGTCGACCTTGCATTTCTCCATCACCACCTTGCACTCCTTCAGTGAGACCCTACGCTTATATATCATCTTGCTCTGCTTACATCTCTCCTCTTTCAAATTTTCATTTTTCCAAAATGAAGTTTTAAAGGACCTCATTGTACAGTCCTTCATCTCCCGCACTCCTCAATTTCTCCTCCTCCTGTTTCCTACCCATTGACCTCTTCTTCGCACTTGGTATGGTTGAATCAAGAGTGCCACTCTTACAACTTGCCTCTTTTTCTTGTCCATCCAGAAAGGGGTCTTGGAAAGGTGCCTGAGTTGCTTATCCTACACCTCTTGAAATTCTCAAGCGACATGAACTTGGGACAATGCCACACCTCAACCAACAATGAACAAATGCAAAGGAGTTGTTATTTGGATCCATCGACATATGTTGTTTGTGCCTCAAGCAACTACAACTAACATCTGCTAATTTAAATTACCACCATGTTATAAAAATAAATGATGAAGAAACATTCTAACGTACATGCTCTAAGTAAGCAACACCACTTTGATGGCGACACTCAACGACCTAAATAATTGCTTGAAACTTCGGACACTCCCTTTTAATGAGGTCCCAAAGGTGCTCATGGTAGTTTGCACTCCTATATATACTCTGAAATGTCTAGTTGGCATGAAAGTTGCCATGTATTCTTTTCTAGTGTGTCCTTGAAGGACAACCTCAGGTGTGCATCTCCCCAACATGTCCTCCCGGGAGGTGTTCCCAAGTCTTTGCAACGAAGGACAGGCTCTAAATTGGCTTAATCGGTCTCTAGATCCGTTTCGCTGATTCTTTGAGTTACTTGCTGCGTGTGATAGGTCGTGTGTGACCTCGGGCCTTCTAGCCCTTGCTGGTGTGTGATCTGAAAGGCATTAACATGGATATCTGAAGAACGAAGTTATTTTTTCCGCTATTCAAAGTCTAAGGTTATATCCTTTTGTAACGAATATGTTATGTAATAGAGCATTGTCTTTTTGATATTTCCTCTTATTTGTAGCTATATGTGTGGTTTGACTTTCTAGGCACACATATATTATGTATTTGGTTTTGTTCTTACAACTGGGTACTACGAAGTGGTATTAAGACACCTTGACGAAGCCATTGATGATATGGATGAGTGGAGGTGTTGTGCCGGGCTACCCAAGATCAATGAATTGGAGAACATATCTCACTCATCCCCACGCAAGAAATACTACCCCGGATGCCCCTACAGCCGTACCATCTCTAAGGAATACGAGCTTATGTCCCTTTTGTAATAAAACCACTATTAGCAAAGTTGAGTCAAGTCAGTTAGTCTTAATGTTTGAAGTGTAAATTTTAGTGTTTGGTTGGTTTGTCTTAATGCTTATGTTTGAGTTGGATCTTTGTAATAAGTCCAATGATCTTGTGGGGGTATTTCCATAATTTCATTTAGTTTATAGGTTTAAGATATAAAGATTAATGAAATAAATAGTTGGGTTTTAGTTATCTCCTGTTTTTCCTATCTGTCCTTTTGAGCAACCTGCCTTCATCTTTTTGGTATCAATAAATCTGGACAACCAAAAATCATAGAGAAATCATGGACAATAGTAGACTTCAGTATCATTCTCTAACAGCAAGAATCACCTGCATAGCGGTTATGGTTTGGGAGTTATGATAATCACAAGACAATACATCTATGCAGCTAGATGCCTGGAACAGTTTCAGTTGGGTACTGTTGTCGACTAACTTAACTGCAGAATCTGGAAAAATGTTCTATACAAAAGTTGCCGATGATTTCATAACATTTCCAACAGTGTAAAGTACAACTTCTTCGGATGAACCAGACGAAGGTTATAACTGTTTTTCTGCTCGTGAGAAATTTAAGGTTCTTGTTCGTACCTATGCACGTAAGTTTCTATTGGATACCAGAACAATGGAGTTATTTTTCAGTTGTTCAAAGCTAAGGTTATATCGTTTTGTAATGAATATGTTATGCAATAAAGCATTGTCTTTTCATATTACCCCTTATTTATAGTTATATGTGTGGTTTGACTCCTGGACACACATATGGTATGTACCTGGTTTTATCCTTCAAACTAGGTACAACACCCCATAGGCTTTAACACCCCTCCTCCGGTTCCCTCCCACTCCCAGCTGGACATGGCCGACCACGGACATAGCATGGCCATGGCTGTCGTGTCCCCAGCCTATGGTGCCACAACCGGTGCAGACCCTACCGCTCTAGAGTCGGCTGCAGTGGCCCCTAGCTGGCCATGAACGAACACAGACGCCCCAGGCTTGGCTTGTAGTGGCCCCTAGATGGCCACGAGTGGCCACTTCCATCCCAGGCACGGTAGAAGTAGCCACCGACTAGCTAGGGCAGGCCACAACTAGTCCAGGCTTGGCTGCGGCCACCCTAGTGCTGCACATGCCTCCCCAAGCCGCGACATCGGCCACCATAGGCCAACAAGCTAGGAGACATCCTCCATCGGGCAACAAGACAACAAGGGATGATTAGGTATCAATCTATTCCATCTTATTGCTATGAGATTAACTAATTGTTAAGCATATTGTGAAGCATGTGAAGTAGATGTCCGCATTAGTTAATCCTCATAATAGCATTACTAGATGCCAATATACATGAGCTGGAACTTGTAAATTGGTGTGGAAAAACCATGGTCAAGGTGATGCAATGCAAAGGAATGATGAACATACCATCTTGTTTGCAAGTTGTTCGTTGAACAAGTTAGAAAAGGAAATAGGCCAAACACTCGTTTGAACAATGTGGACTATACTGAGGTAAATGATAGGTTCTTCCATTGTACCAGAATCATGTTGAAAAAAGTTAACTAAAGAACAAGTGGGACAAGTTGAGAGGTGATTTGACTCCGTGGAGAAAATTATTGAGGAAGCAAACTAGAACTGATTGGAACTCGGACAAGGGAGTGATCAATATGGACAGGATTGGCGGAACAAGATAAAAGAAGGTGAAAATTCTATTATAATGTTTTGTTCATTTGTTGATTTCAATATTGACAAATGTTTTACGAAATTCCTGGATGCATCAAGTTTAAGAAGAGGCCTTTCCAAAATGAGGACGACCTAAAGGTGTTGTTTGGTAACATCTCCAACGATGAGCAAGATCATTGGAATCCTATGAGCTCCCTGCCTGCCAAGATGTCCCATTGATGTTGTAATCCGAATGATGGGATAGAGGATGAGGAACCCATGTGACATCTACCACAAAGTGGAATGGGTTTTTCGACAAGAACCCACCAAGGATGTCTACCACAAATGGAACGTGTTTTTTTGCTAGAGACTTGGTGCAATCCAGGTGAATGGGTCATAGTCAACTTCGTATATGCAACAAAATATTCTTTGACCTCTGTGGTTTATTGGTACAGAGGTACAAGTTACAACCACGTTTGCACATGACTACTTATGAGTGCCTAGGAATGTTCATATTCATGTGCTGGAAATGAGTCAAATAGGAAGGTTCAAAATCAATTCAAACACTCTAGTGAAACCACTAATAGGAAATTCTATGAGATTCTTAACTCTTTCATGGCCATGGAAAAATATTTCATTAGGCCAAAAGATCCTTATTTTCAATGGTTCATAGAAGAATAAGAAATGATAGACGAGCATACCCACATTTTAAAGATTGCACTGGATTACTTGATGGCACACATATGCCTGTTTCTCTTCTGCCCATTGAGCACGTGAGGTAAATTGGGAAAACATGGATACCCACCCAAAATGTCTTAGCAGTTTATGATTTTGACATGCGGTTCACCTATGTGGCAACATGGCAAACCAGAGCTATGCGAACAATTCTTTTTTTGGTCATTTACTATCGTTGCACATGAGCTTTTATCCAACATTTGTAGGTAAATACTATGTTGTCGATGCGGTTTATCCTAATCGCCCTAGTTATTTAGCTCCTTATAAGGGTGAGTGGTAGTATCACATGCCGGAGTGGCATAGACGTATTGAACCAGAAAAATCCAAAGTCAAAATTCTGTCGCATTCACTCATCTATTCGATATATTATTGACCGATCCTTTGGAGTATTGAAAATGAAGTGGCAAATTCTATACAAGATGTCCAACTACCCGATGTGGAAGCAAAAAATGGTTCTTGCATTGTTGTTGTTTTTCGTGAGCATAATAGTGAAGATTCAGACTTTGATTGGCATCACCGATATGCAACTCTATCAAACGGTTCCACTAGGAAGTTAATGCCATCAGATGAGTTGGCCACCACCGGTCTTGCTGTTGCTTGGAACTAGATTGCAATGGAAGTTTGACAAGTCAATGGGGAAATTCCCCACCTATTTTTTTGGTATTCACAACTACCATAAACTTAACCGAGGCAGCCATCACAACCACCTCGGTCTAAAGGTCACGATAAATAAATCTTTTCCGAGATGGTTCAAATGCTCACCTCGGTAAATCAAATAAAAAAACAAAAAAAGGAAACCCGTGGACAAGCCCAGCGAGCCCATCCATAGGCCGCCGCCACCGCCGCTCACTGGATGTGCGTGCCGCCGCTGCCGCTCGCTGGATTTGAGCACTCGCCACCGCCGGAGAAGGGCCGAGTCCCGCACCGCGACTCCGCTACCGGATCCGGTCACACCACCACTGGATCCGCCGCGGGGGGAGCACGGGCGGCCAGATCTGGCCGCTCCACCACCGGATCCACTCGCTGCTCCACCGCTACTGGATCCGCTTGCTGCTCCACCATCAACCGTTCTAGCTTCAATTATTATATCTAACGCAACCTCCTAAGGGCATAAGTGATAATTTTCACCAAAACAATCAATTTCTAGATCTAGAACTGCTCTGCATGCCAAACAGGCCCCTTAGCACCATAGTGGTATCCCGAATCCATCGTGAAGCTGTTCTATAGTGAAGCTAAAGATCTGGATCTGCGTTTTTAGAGTTGGAACGACTGTCCTGTACATCTGCGTTTTTAGAGTTGGAACTGTCCTGTACAAGCTAGTGTGCTGTCAGTGCCTGTGATATCTGTCTCTCCTGCACATGCTGCCAATTATTGTCTTGCTTAGTAAATTGCAGGCTTAAGTAGCAAAGCATCGGTGGCAGACTAAAAGGTTGCCAATAACGAGCATGCACAAGGTTGGTGGAAGTGTGAAGCACCAAACAAATAACAAGCACCGGAAGCGTTGAATCGGATTAGATAAAAATGCGCGCACCAATGGGTCGCCTGAGCACATGTATCCATTTTTTTAGATTACTGCCATCCGTCTCCTTAGGACGAAGACAGGCTGTTCAACATTTGACTTCATAGATGATGCTTCTTTTTGGATGTTTGCGTCATGCGTAAGGTTTTTAAGCAACATTTTATATGAATAGTACTTTTCTCCTTTCACGATACTATCTCCCCCCCCCCCCCAAAAAAAAACATAAAAGCCTAGATTTAGTATAAGTTAAATTTGCTTAAATTTAACTAAGTTTTTACAAAATATTAATAACGTTTATGACACCAATTATATATTACAATACATTACTTGATTATTTTAATGGTACTTAATTGATATTATAAATATAACTTTTTTTTAGATTTTATCAAACTTAAAACTGTTTGGCTCCTCACAAAGTGAGAATAGTATTCTTTCTTGAAAGAGAGAGACTAGGCTGAAATACAACGAGGCCTTAGACGAAGTTCTTAGTAATGACGCTTTTGATTCGATTATTAAGCCGACGTCCTAATATATCCATGTACTCCTTCTGTCCCTGAAGGAGTGTCATTCTCGCTTTTTAAGTGGTCAAATATTTTCAACTTTGACCAAATATATATATAAGAAAATGGTGCATAAGTAGTATCAATAGATGAATTGTTGGATACATTTTCATGATGAACTTTTTTTTGGAGATACAATTGTTGATAATATTTTCTACAAACCCATTCAAATTTAAGAAAATTTCACGGACATCAACCCCATAGCGACACTCCTTTTGGAATGGAGAGAGAGTAATAACTATATATTTTCTACTTTTTTATTTCGAATTACATGAAGATTGTTCTTGAGCTTAAGCGCAGGCTCTGTATTACTACAACAGCATACAGAAGCTTCTTCTCCCCGTTTTGCAGATGAAGCTAATGATGATCTCCCCCAACTGCGCCTTTTTTGGATTCCCTGATAATGCTACGCGGCTTTGGAGGCGTGAACCCGCCTCGTGGTCGCACCTCCGTGCAAGCTTCCTGCGAGTAATCAATAATCTCAATCCATCGTGCATCGATCCATTTTTGCACGCAAACAAAAATCACAAGTCTAGCTGAGGTGTGATCGAATTAAACACGAGGATGCATGTGCTCATGTGCTTACGGATGCAGCAGCCTCGAACTCGTCTCGCTGACAAGCGGCAGCAGCAGCTGAAGACGACGACGCAGGAGCAGGAACAGAAGGTTTGCCGTCGAGGCCCAGGTAGACGGCGCAGAGACAGGCGACGTGACGCAGCATCAACAAAGGGGGCGCGAGGAAGGCGAAGATGGCTGCTGGAGAGGCCGACGACAACGCCATGGCCATGGCGTCCTCCTCTTCCCTGTCGTCCGCCGGGATGCTGCTCTTCTTCCCCGCCAGCACTGCTTCTACCTTGCTCTCCATTGCTCGTGCTCGCTCGATCACAGGCTTAATAGCGTCACAACTCAGAGAAGTGAGGAGGCATGGCACTGCAGCCGTGCCAGATTTATACAGGTGCTGAACAAAAATTGAGCTCTCTTGTTTCCGTGTCCACAGTTTTGTTTTTTTTTTGCGAAGCCGTGTCCACACTGTTGACGATGAGCTACTGATGTGGGGCCGAGAGGAGACAACACAAGAATATTAAATGCGACTGTTTATTTGCTAAACGGAAAGCGTGCATCATTTTATTACAAACCTTACTTATATTAATCCTTCGTGTTTATCCAAATTAAAATCCAAGAACGAGCTTGTAAATTGGCTAAAATTTGTTGCTTGTCACAGAAAGGCTGCGTTTGGCACTCAGAATCGTTTTCGATCCTGACAAGAATCGGTAGGATCGGACCGAAGCAACACAACAGCGAAACGTTTCTGCTCGTCACGGTTTCAAAACAAACGATCCGTAATGTGCCGCCTACGAATTTCAAATGGTGAAAACGTGGTTTCGTAGTAATTCTCATTCTTTCTTCTCCCATGATATTTTCTCAGTTAATTCTTTTCAAGTGCAACAAGTTAAATTAGGTCGTGTTTAAGTTGGTTTTCACAAACAAAAAGTTCAAAAATTTTCAAAGCATATTTTTATTTATAAGATTTGGTATAAAAAACTGTTTTTAATCAGAATGGACCCTCCAACAAAATGGTTCAATGATTCTGATTCACCGTGTGAAACATTTCGTAAAAGAACATGATCCAAAACATTTCACTAGAGAATATATATGGATTCCTAGCAAATATACCCTAAATCAACTTATAGAAGGCTAAGTTGCGTGAGTTTTTGTGGTCGGGCCCATTTGCCACAGCTCTGTCTCCCAGCTAATACTATAGCGTTATTCTGAACGGTAATGCTAGGAAGAGGGCGTCCGCCCGCCCGGACGCTCCGTTAGTGGGCCGCGACGCCAGCCTAACTACCCCCTCCTATCTGATCGGGAGTTCCTTAAAAAAATCCTCTCGTCCAGTCGGTCCTATCCGCTTGTCCACTCACTCCTATCTGCTCTATGGCAATAAATAGCCACCGCGAGGACTAGGTGCGAGGCACCCGTCGCGTCCTCCACCACCCAGGCGCGCCCTGCCGCCTCTGAGGCATAGCGACGAGCGCGGCGCGCGGCCACACCCAGAGTTGCTGCGATCGGCTATCGGCCCTACCAGGCGCGGCGCGTGGCTACCCTCTCTCAGTCATGCGGCCGCTACCTCCCCACCGTGTCGCGGAGCCGCCGCTGTCTCCGGTGAAATCCACATGCTGATGAGCCTCCATTCTCCCAAGCAGTAAGGAGATAATGTGCTGAAAGCGCATATTGCAAACATATGTTTTAAATATTTCAGAGGTTTCAGAGGTTTGCTGCAAGTGTTTCATACAGATGTTGAAAAAGTAGATCGGGATGTTGCAATAGTTGTACACGTATGTTGCAAGCTTGTTACCAATGTTTCACTTGTTTTTCAGACTTATGTTGCAAGTGTGTTTATCTGGATGTTGCATATGTTTCATACATATGTTGCAAATGTTTTATCTAGATGTTGTGTATGCTTGCAATGGTAAGTGTTTTCAGGTGTTTTTGCAAGTGTTTCAAACGCATATTTTAAGATGTTAAAAAGTAGATTGGATGTTGCACATGGGATGCGCGTGAGAAGCAGGAGGTGCCGTGAGCGGTCCCTTCACGAGCGACGTCCGGGCGGCACGGGCCTTGTGTGCGCCCGCGAAACGCAGGCATGGGCATGCAGGCGATGTCCGGGCAGCGTGGGCCCCGCGTGGATGCGCGAAATGGGTCACGGAAACGGACTGCAGCCACGGGCATCCGTCCAGACGTCGGAGCACTAGCAGTGCCATATTCTAAAGTGACCCGGTTATTTTCTCTTTCCCACTAAAATAAACTAAGAGACCTCCAAGCTACAGGAACAGCAAGCTGGCGGGAGCATTCATCTGCACCCTAAAAAATAGTATATGTATCGTCCAGCTACTGTATAAATCATATTCTGTATATATGTCATAGGATAATGTTTCCATAAAATATGGCATGCTAATAACATGTGTATATTCATATGTTATCAGTATTGAATTCCCATCTAAGAGGCATATACTATACTAATAAACAAAATAATAACTTCGCTATGTGTTCCATCACAAAGATGTACATGATCAAAAATCTGTCGACAGGGACGTATTGTGATATTTTCTACGTGTGTTCTAAAACTATTCTAGCGTATATCCATGTCTCTTTACACATACTGACATACATCTTTTTGTTTGCACGCAACTCCGTGAACATGAACATAACTTGGTTATATATTTATCTTGGGCAAGATTCGTCATTAGCATTAGCTAATTATTTTATTTTTTTTTCTAAAAAATAAGGATGATTTCTTTAAAACCTTACACAACTGTTAATTAGTTTGGGAATGTGGAGAGTTCAACTTCTCAGGAGTCTTCGAGCGAGAATCGACGAGGGTTTGTGTAACACACCCTAGGTGTTAAGACAGGTCATTACTTGTGCATGCGTAGAAGCATTATGCAAGTTGTATGATTGAGCTTTTGAAATGTTCCTGTGTTGTAAGTTTTATTCAGTTGTTATGGATTCGCATAAATTGTGGATTGTTTGAAGTTCTCCCGTGGAGGTGTGCTTGACAGATTTTTTTGTTTAACTAGGTCTCTCGGGTACTTATGTATGATGAGTACGGTTGTGATTGAGTTAGGTTAGGCAGGTCTGCCATAGTTTCTCTACGTGAAGATATTCCAAAAAATGTTTCCTCGTCCAAACCAAAGTTGGGTTGGGCTCTAGTTAAGCACA
This sequence comes from Miscanthus floridulus, assembly GCF_019320115.1. NCBI lineage: Eukaryota > Viridiplantae > Streptophyta > Magnoliopsida > Poales > Poaceae > Miscanthus > Miscanthus floridulus. The sequence continues at coordinate 18,562 of NW_027098083.1, read as the reverse complement.
TCTTCTGGACGTGACCATATATAATTGAAGCAAGCCAAGCACCGAACGTTACCCGTGCAGTTGGGATGGGCATGACCTTGGGCCAAACAACGAGAGCAGACCAGAGATGGGTCTAACGGTGTGCACGGATTTGGGAATTTAAAAATCAAAACTTCCAAAAAATTTCTCCACTAGACTCGCGGCAACAGGAGATCCATGCAAACCAAACTTGGAGCAAAGAGCATGGCTAGTATTGAAATTGGAACCTCTGAAAGAATGATAAACAAAGAGATCCATTGAACTCTGAGAGTGCTGGGTGAGGGATGAAGACGGCCCCAAACTTGATCAAGCACGGTGCACAGAGTCTTGGCCAGGATCTTGGGAGTGTTGAACTAGGTTTTGGCAAAACTGACGTGTGTCTTTTTGCTGGCTTCCTTTTCCAATTTTTGCCTCACTTGCATAGAATAGTTGCACTAGTACAGGAGTGGGTTTAAGTCCCAGTTGGGAAACCCCATCTAGTCCCTGTTTTCAACCGGGACTGTCAATCCGGGACTAAAGGCCTGGCTTTAGTCCCGATCCCCTCAACCGGGATTGATTCGGTTGGTAATACCAACCGGGAGTAAAGGCGGCTCCAGCCTGGGCCCCAGGGCTGCCACGTATTACACCTCCATTGGATGTCTCTTTTTTTTTCTTTTCTTTTATAGTTTTTTTTTGCATTGAATATTGTACGCACATATTAAGAGTGAAACTAATTAAGTAAGATGTTGTATATTACAATGATCATCCATCCCACAATCAAATTTCATACAAACCATAATAAATTTAAACCCAGTCATTACACACTACATGTCCAAGTACTCCCCAAAGTTCATGTAAACATAGTATGTCACCACTACTACCTAATGAAGTTGACTTTCTTGTATTTTCAATTTGGTGAAATGTAGGTCACCGATGTGGTATCCAAAAATATCATTGATGAAGACCAACGCATTAACTAGTGCACTCTCCCTTGCGTCACAACTACGAGCATAGGGTCTACTAACAACGTTTAACGGTGTTCGAGAAGTCGGTGGGTCTCCCGTCTTAGTCGCAAGCAGTTTTGCCTGAAATCCTTCCGTAGTGAGTGTTGGCCATTCATGACCATATTTCCAATCATAACCCAATTGATATATTGTCTGGTTTAGAATGGCTTCAAAACAGCACCCTTTGTAGGTTAATTCATAGTCCTCAACATGTAAGTGTTGGCAGAAAAAAAGGTTACGAGAGCCAAGCTTTGCAACATATAACAACAAATCCAGATATAAGCTATGAGTTCGAGTTCATCTTTACCACGTCATTTCGATTGTTTCGAGCAATGCTTGCACAAAAGCCCTCAACATCATGACGCATGTCTGCATTTATAGCTTGTATTAGCATGGAGGATAGTGTAGGCAAGGTGTACCCAATATTCGCAAGCTTAATTACACATGCAATGACAGCATATTTTTGTGCAACAGTCTGCTGGGTGCCTTTATTCCCATCTCTGAGATTTGTACAACACCTCTACCCATCCTAGTGGCGATGGAAAAGCCAATTCGACATTCGATTAATGGACCATTATCTACATGAAAGGTCTGAACAACCATTTTCTGAACCCCGAAATTTGAGAGTGTCTCTTTAAGCCAAATGATTAGGTCAATTACCTACGGTACATTTAAGAATCACATATATATATACATATTAGAAAATATATTTATACAAGCGTATTTGATGCATTAATTTATTGGAAACATATAGAGTTGCTTACTATGCTTAGATGATTAAACGGTACATCCGGCAACACTTGATCGAATCCCATCCACTTTACATAGCCACTGAAACCTATGACTTCCGGCGGAGGGAGACGACTACGTCCAGCCATCTCTTCTCACTAAGGTCAATATATCAAAAATCATATCACTGGAGACAATATTTTTCATACACGAAAATGCATATCACTAAAGTCAATTTTTTTCATAAGTCTACAAATATCAAAATTCACATCACCAAACCCTATATATCAAAAATCATATCATTGTAGTCAATATTTATCATATACCAAAATGCATATCACTAAAGTCAATTTTTTTCATAAGTCTACAAATATCAAAATTCACATCACTAAACCCTATATATCAAAAGTTAAATCACTATAGTCAATATTTATCATATACCAAAATTCATATATGTATGTCACTCAAGTCAATTTTTTGATAAGTCTATATATAATAAAATTCACATCAATAAACCCCATGTATCAAAATTCAGCATCTGTCCACATATATATCAAAATTGATATATCAAAATATATATCACTAAAGCAATTTATATCAAAAAATATATATATTCATGGTTGAGTGCTCGGTTTTCACACAGCAGGAGGGAGGAGATCGATGTGGTTGGCACTGCTCACCTGGCGGCAAGCAGTGAGGGCGTGACGAGGCCGAAACTAAGGGCAAGGCCGGAGACAAAGGCGCCGCCGGAGATGAGGGCGAGGGAACGACCGCGAGGCGCTGACGAGGACATACAAGTGGGGCGCTGATGACGGGTGAGGGCGCGGTCACAGGACGACGGCGGTGGCTAGGCAGGACGAGGGCGCGGACAACGTCAAGGGGCGTGGGCCGGGAAGATGGCTGGGGGATTGAAGAAGCGCGCGTGGCGGCGGAGGTGACTGAAATTTCGGGGAGAAAGAAAGAAAGAACACTCGTAATATATACGGTAGAACCATATAATCTCGGGTTGGGGGCCACCCAACCGGGGCTAAAAGGCATTTATTCCCGGTTTGTGGCCCAACTGGGACTAAAGCTAGATTTTAGCGCACGGCGAAACTACTGCCTATCCGACAGTTTCATTTCCCGCTCATACAACAGTTTTTAACATATCCTTTAACATAAATAGGTTAAAAATTAGAAATTGCATAGTAAAAAAATATAGCTCAAAAAATTGTAATACAAAATTGCTTTCATATCCTTTAAATGTTGTAGATCTTGATTAGTTCTACAACTTTTATATTTATGAATTTCCCAGATGAATTCATTTACTTCTACAAAATGCTGTTTGAAGTTGCACTACACCACAACACCATATCACCGTCAGACATCTGACGCTAAAACTTTTTTTATCGATGGATGATCTGACACTGAAGATAACTCACAGACAATCTGATGCTAATTCTCCATTTGGAGATTAACTGTCTGTCGCTATAGGTAGTCATCTTTAACGTCGAACTATCTGTCGCTGAAAACCGGTATAGCATCAATCCGTCTGTTGCTAAGAGAAAGGGCCCCACCTTGCTCACGCGCCCACTTAGACCGGTGTGTCTCAGGCTAGGGGGATAGTGGAAGCAGGTATATATAGGTGGGGACCTTTAGTCCCGGTTGGTGGAGCCTACCGGGACTAAAGGGTCAACCTATAGTCCCGGTTGGAGCCAAAACCCGGGATAAAAGGCCAGCGGGACCTTTGGTCCCAGTTTGTGGTTCCAACCGGGATTGAAAGGCAACCTTTAATCCCGGTTTGAACCACAAACCAGGACTAAAGGTCCCTGCTACAAAAGCCTGCTGCACTATCCGTTGGGTTGAGGATTCTAGTCCCGGTTGGTGGTTCCAACCGGGACTAAATCTCCTATTACTCCCAAGCCAAATTCCGACCGGGACTAAAGCCAAAAACCGAAAGTCTATTCTCTACTAGTGTTGTCCACTCCTTTTCCTATTCTTCTCCTCCCAAGCATGCTTTTTTCTATTCGCAGTTAGGGGTACTATTGCTCCAGAGATGAAAATAAACATAGAAAGAAGATGTGATAACACGCGGGAGGTGGTATAGATATGAAAGCCAACTTGTTTGGAAGCAACGGAGAAAAAATGACTTACTCGAGAATTGCAAGTGAAAACCTAAGACACGCGACCACCAAGGCAAGATTGAAGAGCCAAAGAATTTCCTTCTTAAACACGATTGCACCGACAATGTGGATATGTATAATGTAGGATTTCCCCTTCTAAAAGAACACAACATGTAACAAAGAAATGCCATACAGACAATTTACTTCAAGAACAATCAAATATGTCATCTACTCTAATCAATCCCAACTCTAGAAGGAAGCCATGTGGTATTCTTTTGGACGTAGACATTTTTCATTTGTAAGCTCAACCACTATAGATGGATGAAAATAAACAAGAAAAGGAAGACAGGAAAAAAATTAGATAAAGGTAGCAACACAGTACACAGATTAACAAAACACATGCTAATTAACAGAGAAATAATTCATTGATTGAAAGATTGTCCATATGAGGCGGGCGTCGAGCGAGTACCTGGGCGTGAGGCGGCGGCCGTGGGGCCGGTACGCGGCGGAGATCCGCAACCCGGTCACCAAGGAGCGCCACTGGCTCGGCACCTTCGACGCCGCCGAGGAGGCCGCCGTCGCCTATGACCTCTCAGCCATCTCCATCTCCGGCCCCGCCGCCGCTCGCACCAACTTCTACTACCCGCGCGCGCCCCCTCCCCGCGCCGCCCACCGCGCGGCGGCGGCAGGAGCTGCTGCTGCCTTATGATGCTCCGGTGGTGCCATCACCAGCGCCGCCGCCCTCGCCGTTGTCCGGCCGTAGTGGCGGTGATACTGTGGATGATTATGATGTCAGCTCACGGTGGAGGAGGCTGATGCCGACGACGAGTCCATGACGATCGCGGCCATCTGCAGAGCTTCCAGCATCTGAATGCTCCTGCGGCATCCTTTGCTTCGCTGTTTTAGCTGTACGCCTGTAACGGTTTGAGAACCGGGCCAGAGTGTTGTGTATGACGTTGGGATGATGTATGTCTACATGCTGAATATGTAGGCCGCTAATAAGAAGGTCACGCTCATTGTCCCATGTTAGTCATCTTTACCATGTCTCATTCTAGCTTCCGTATTTACTCCGTTTCGTAATGTCTAGGAGAGAGATGCTCCCGTTTACTAGCTGTCTAACAATAGGGAGGTTGGAACATGTAAAAAAAAGATAATAGATTATAGTGAACAGAAGTAAAAGCAAAAATGTAAAAAAAAAAGATAATAGATTGCTTTATGATCCGTTGGCTTAACCTCTATTAGAGTATGTTCATCACAAGCCCAGGAGTCGCTGCTTTTGATTTGGAGGCTTCACTACTTTGGAGGGTACTATCATCTAGTCTCAAGTTTAGTAGAAGACCCTAAATTAGGGCCCCTACTTCTGTATTCTTGCTTTCTCTATGTATTCTACGAATTTAATACAATGTAAATGTGAAAAACAATGTTACGAGTTTATACAAATGACTAATATTCAAATAAGTTAATTCAAAATTTGAATGATATTGTTCACTATATCACATAGTTCATCACAACATTAAGACCACAAACATGAAACAACAATGCATCAATTCTCTCCTCCATTGTCATCACCACCACTAGCCTCATTACCATCACCCATTGCACCACTTGATCCACCAAAATTGTTTGATCAACGCCGATATCCGTTTAGCTACATAAAGTTGAGCCCTCATTGCCACCACATATGCTTTCACACCCTGCTCTAAAAGTGTTGATGTCACAAAACATGATCTTCTATTCTGCTCCCGCATCAACCTCTGATCTTCAATGTCGACCTTGCATTTCTCCATCACCACCTTGCACTCCTTCAGTGAGACCCTACGCTTATATATCATCTTGCTCTGCTTACATCTCTCCTCTTTCAAATTTTCATTTTTCCAAAATGAAGTTTTAAAGGACCTCATTGTACAGTCCTTCATCTCCCGCACTCCTCAATTTCTCCTCCTCCTGTTTCCTACCCATTGACCTCTTCTTCGCACTTGGTATGGTTGAATCAAGAGTGCCACTCTTACAACTTGCCTCTTTTTCTTGTCCATCCAGAAAGGGGTCTTGGAAAGGTGCCTGAGTTGCTTATCCTACACCTCTTGAAATTCTCAAGCGACATGAACTTGGGACAATGCCACACCTCAACCAACAATGAACAAATGCAAAGGAGTTGTTATTTGGATCCATCGACATATGTTGTTTGTGCCTCAAGCAACTACAACTAACATCTGCTAATTTAAATTACCACCATGTTATAAAAATAAATGATGAAGAAACATTCTAACGTACATGCTCTAAGTAAGCAACACCACTTTGATGGCGACACTCAACGACCTAAATAATTGCTTGAAACTTCGGACACTCCCTTTTAATGAGGTCCCAAAGGTGCTCATGGTAGTTTGCACTCCTATATATACTCTGAAATGTCTAGTTGGCATGAAAGTTGCCATGTATTCTTTTCTAGTGTGTCCTTGAAGGACAACCTCAGGTGTGCATCTCCCCAACATGTCCTCCCGGGAGGTGTTCCCAAGTCTTTGCAACGAAGGACAGGCTCTAAATTGGCTTAATCGGTCTCTAGATCCGTTTCGCTGATTCTTTGAGTTACTTGCTGCGTGTGATAGGTCGTGTGTGACCTCGGGCCTTCTAGCCCTTGCTGGTGTGTGATCTGAAAGGCATTAACATGGATATCTGAAGAACGAAGTTATTTTTTCCGCTATTCAAAGTCTAAGGTTATATCCTTTTGTAACGAATATGTTATGTAATAGAGCATTGTCTTTTTGATATTTCCTCTTATTTGTAGCTATATGTGTGGTTTGACTTTCTAGGCACACATATATTATGTATTTGGTTTTGTTCTTACAACTGGGTACTACGAAGTGGTATTAAGACACCTTGACGAAGCCATTGATGATATGGATGAGTGGAGGTGTTGTGCCGGGCTACCCAAGATCAATGAATTGGAGAACATATCTCACTCATCCCCACGCAAGAAATACTACCCCGGATGCCCCTACAGCCGTACCATCTCTAAGGAATACGAGCTTATGTCCCTTTTGTAATAAAACCACTATTAGCAAAGTTGAGTCAAGTCAGTTAGTCTTAATGTTTGAAGTGTAAATTTTAGTGTTTGGTTGGTTTGTCTTAATGCTTATGTTTGAGTTGGATCTTTGTAATAAGTCCAATGATCTTGTGGGGGTATTTCCATAATTTCATTTAGTTTATAGGTTTAAGATATAAAGATTAATGAAATAAATAGTTGGGTTTTAGTTATCTCCTGTTTTTTCCTATCTGTCCTTTTGAGCAACCTGCCTTCATCTTTTTGGTATCAATAAATCTGGACAACCAAAAATCATAGAGAAATCATGGACAATAGTAGACTTCAGTATCATTCTCTAACAGCAAGAATCACCTGCATAGCGGTTATGGTTTGGGAGTTATGATAATCACAAGACAATACATCTATGCAGCTAGATGCCTGGAACAGTTTCAGTTGGGTACTGTTGTCGACTAACTTAACTGCAGAATCTGGAAAAATGTTCTATACAAAAGTTGCCGATGATTTCATAACATTTCCAACAGTGTAAAGTACAACTTCTTCGGATGAACCAGACGAAGGTTATAACTGTTTTTTCTGCTCGTGAGAAATTTAAGGTTCTTGTTCGTACCTATGCACGTAAGTTTCTATTGGATACCAGAACAATGGAGTTATTTTTCAGTTGTTCAAAGCTAAGGTTATATCGTTTTGTAATGAATATGTTATGCAATAAAGCATTGTCTTTTCATATTACCCCTTATTTATAGTTATATGTGTGGTTTGACTCCTGGACACACATATGGTATGTACCTGGTTTTATCCTTCAAACTAGGTACAACACCCCATAGGCTTTAACACCCCTCCTCCGGTTCCCTCCCACTCCCAGCTGGACATGGCCGACCACGGACATAGCATGGCCATGGCTGTCGTGTCCCCAGCCTATGGTGCCACAACCGGTGCAGACCCTACCGCTCTAGAGTCGGCTGCAGTGGCCCCTAGCTGGCCATGAACGAACACAGACGCCCCAGGCTTGGCTTGTAGTGGCCCCTAGATGGCCACGAGTGGCCACTTCCATCCCAGGCACGGTAGAAGTAGCCACCGACTAGCTAGGGCAGGCCACAACTAGTCCAGGCTTGGCTGCGGCCACCCTAGTGCTGCACATGCCTCCCCAAGCCGCGACATCGGCCACCATAGGCCAACAAGCTAGGAGACATCCTCCATCGGGCAACAAGACAACAAGGGATGATTAGGTATCAATCTATTCCATCTTATTGCTATGAGATTAACTAATTGTTAAGCATATTGTGAAGCATGTGAAGTAGATGTCCGCATTAGTTAATCCTCATAATAGCATTACTAGATGCCAATATACATGAGCTGGAACTTGTAAATTGGTGTGGAAAAACCATGGTCAAGGTGATGCAATGCAAAGGAATGATGAACATACCATCTTGTTTGCAAGTTGTTCGTTGAACAAGTTAGAAAAGGAAATAGGCCAAACACTCGTTTGAACAATGTGGACTATACTGAGGTAAATGATAGGTTCTTCCATTGTACCAGAATCATGTTGAAAAAAGTTAACTAAAGAACAAGTGGGACAAGTTGAGAGGTGATTTGACTCCGTGGAGAAAATTATTGAGGAAGCAAACTAGAACTGATTGGAACTCGGACAAGGGAGTGATCAATATGGACAGGATTGGCGGAACAAGATAAAAGAAGGTGAAAATTCTATTATAATGTTTTGTTCATTTGTTGATTTCAATATTGACAAATGTTTTACGAAATTCCTGGATGCATCAAGTTTAAGAAGAGGCCTTTCCAAAATGAGGACGACCTAAAGGTGTTGTTTGGTAACATCTCCAACGATGAGCAAGATCATTGGAATCCTATGAGCTCCCTGCCTGCCAAGATGTCCCATTGATGTTGTAATCCGAATGATGGGATAGAGGATGAGGAACCCATGTGACATCTACCACAAAGTGGAATGGGTTTTTCGACAAGAACCCACCAAGGATGTCTACCACAAATGGAACGTGTTTTTTTGCTAGAGACTTGGTGCAATCCAGGTGAATGGGTCATAGTCAACTTCGTATATGCAACAAAATATTCTTTGACCTCTGTGGTTTATTGGTACAGAGGTACAAGTTACAACCACGTTTGCACATGACTACTTATGAGTGCCTAGGAATGTTCATATTCATGTGCTGGAAATGAGTCAAATAGGAAGGTTCAAAATCAATTCAAACACTCTAGTGAAACCACTAATAGGAAATTCTATGAGATTCTTAACTCTTTCATGGCCATGGAAAAATATTTCATTAGGCCAAAAGATCCTTATTTTCAATGGTTCATAGAAGAATAAGAAATGATAGACGAGCATACCCACATTTTAAAGATTGCACTGGATTACTTGATGGCACACATATGCCTGTTTCTCTTCTGCCCATTGAGCACGTGAGGTAAATTGGGAAAACATGGATACCCACCCAAAATGTCTTAGCAGTTTATGATTTTGACATGCGGTTCACCTATGTGGCAACATGGCAAACCAGAGCTATGCGAACAATTCTTTTTTTGGTCATTTACTATCGTTGCACATGAGCTTTTATCCAACATTTGTAGGTAAATACTATGTTGTCGATGCGGTTTATCCTAATCGCCCTAGTTATTTAGCTCCTTATAAGGGTGAGTGGTAGTATCACATGCCGGAGTGGCATAGACGTATTGAACCAGAAAAATCCAAAGTCAAAATTCTGTCGCATTCACTCATCTATTCGATATATTATTGACCGATCCTTTGGAGTATTGAAAATGAAGTGGCAAATTCTATACAAGATGTCCAACTACCCGATGTGGAAGCAAAAAATGGTTCTTGCATTGTTGTTGTTTTTCGTGAGCATAATAGTGAAGATTCAGACTTTGATTGGCATCACCGATATGCAACTCTATCAAACGGTTCCACTAGGAAGTTAATGCCATCAGATGAGTTGGCCACCACCGGTCTTGCTGTTGCTTGGAACTAGATTGCAATGGAAGTTTGACAAGTCAATGGGGAAATTCCCCACCTATTTTTTTGGTATTCACAACTACCATAAACTTAACCGAGGCAGCCATCACAACCACCTCGGTCTAAAGGTCACGATAAATAAATCTTTTCCGAGATGGTTCAAATGCTCACCTCGGTAAATCAAATAAAAAAACAAAAAAAGGAAACCCGTGGACAAGCCCAGCGAGCCCATCCATAGGCCGCCGCCACCGCCGCTCACTGGATGTGCGTGCCGCCGCTGCCGCTCGCTGGATTTGAGCACTCGCCACCGCCGGAGAAGGGCCGAGTCCCGCACCGCGACTCCGCTACCGGATCCGGTCACACCACCACTGGATCCGCCGCGGGGGGAGCACGGGCGGCCAGATCTGGCCGCTCCACCACCGGATCCACTCGCTGCTCCACCGCTACTGGATCCGCTTGCTGCTCCACCATCAACCGTTCTAGCTTCAATTATTATATCTAACGCAACCTCCTAAGGGCATAAGTGATAATTTTCACCAAAACAATCAATTTCTAGATCTAGAACTGCTCTGCATGCCAAACAGGCCCCTTAGCACCATAGTGGTATCCCGAATCCATCGTGAAGCTGTTCTATAGTGAAGCTAAAGATCTGGATCTGCGTTTTTAGAGTTGGAACGACTGTCCTGTACATCTGCGTTTTAGAGTTGGAACTGTCCTGTACAAGCTAGTGTGCTGTCAGTGCCTGTGATATCTGTCTCTCCTGCACATGCTGCCAATTATTGTCTTGCTTAGTAAATTGCAGGCTTAAGTAGCAAAGCATCGGTGGCAGACTAAAAGGTTGCCAATAACGAGCATGCACAAGGTTGGTGGAAGTGTGAAGCACCAAACAAATAACAAGCACCGGAAGCGTTGAATCGGATTAGATAAAAATGCGCGCACCAATGGGTCGCCTGAGCACATGTATCCATTTTTTTAGATTACTGCCATCCGTCTCCTTAGGACGAAGACAGGCTGTTCAACATTTGACTTCATAGATGATGCTTCTTTTTGGATGTTTGCGTCATGCGTAAGGTTTTTAAGCAACATTTTATATGAATAGTACTTTTCTCCTTTCACGATACTATCTCCCCCCCCCCCAAAAAAAACATAAAAGCCTAGATTTAGTATAAGTTAAATTTGCTTAAATTTAACTAAGTTTTTACAAAATATTAATAACGTTTATGACACCAATTATATATTACAATACATTACTTGATTATTTTAATGGTACTTAATTGATATTATAAATATAACTTTTTTTTAGATTTTATCAAACTTAAAACTGTTTGGCTCCTCACAAAGTGAGAATAGTATTCTTTCTTGAAAGAGAGAGACTAGGCTGAAATACAACGAGGCCTTAGACGAAGTTCTTAGTAATGACGCTTTTGATTCGATTATTAAGCCGACGTCCTAATATATCCATGTACTCCTTCTGTCCCTGAAGGAGTGTCATTCTCGCTTTTTAAGTGGTCAAATATTTTCAACTTTGACCAAATATATATATAAGAAAATGGTGCATAAGTAGTATCAATAGATGAATTGTTGGATACATTTTCATGATGAACTTTTTTTTGGAGATACAATTGTTGATAATATTTTCTACAAACCCATTCAAATTTAAGAAAATTTCACGGACATCAACCCCATAGCGACACTCCTTTTGGAATGGAGAGAGAGTAATAACTATATATTTTCTACTTTTTTATTTCGAATTACATGAAGATTGTTCTTGAGCTTAAGCGCAGGCTCTGTATTACTACAACAGCATACAGAAGCTTCTTCTCCCCGTTTTGCAGATGAAGCTAATGATGATCTCCCCCAACTGCGCCTTTTTTGGATTCCCTGATAATGCTACGCGGCTTTGGAGGCGTGAACCCGCCTCGTGGTCGCACCTCCGTGCAAGCTTCCTGCGAGTAATCAATAATCTCAATCCATCGTGCATCGATCCATTTTTGCACGCAAACAAAAATCACAAGTCTAGCTGAGGTGTGATCGAATTAAACACGAGGATGCATGTGCTCATGTGCTTACGGATGCAGCAGCCTCGAACTCGTCTCGCTGACAAGCGGCAGCAGCAGCTGAAGACGACGACGCAGGAGCAGGAACAGAAGGTTTGCCGTCGAGGCCCAGGTAGACGGCGCAGAGACAGGCGACGTGACGCAGCATCAACAAAGGGGGCGCGAGGAAGGCGAAGATGGCTGCTGGAGAGGCCGACGACAACGCCATGGCCATGGCGTCCTCCTCTTCCCTGTCGTCCGCCGGGATGCTGCTCTTCTTCCCCGCCAGCACTGCTTCTACCTTGCTCTCCATTGCTCGTGCTCGCTCGATCACAGGCTTAATAGCGTCACAACTCAGAGAAGTGAGGAGGCATGGCACTGCAGCCGTGCCAGATTTATACAGGTGCTGAACAAAAATTGAGCTCTCTTGTTTCCGTGTCCACAGTTTTGTTTTTTTTTTGCGAAGCCGTGTCCACACTGTTGACGATGAGCTACTGATGTGGGGCCGAGAGGAGACAACACAAGAATATTAAATGCGACTGTTTATTTGCTAAACGGAAAGCGTGCATCATTTTATTACAAACCTTACTTATATTAATCCTTCGTGTTTATCCAAATTAAAATCCAAGAACGAGCTTGTAAATTGGCTAAAATTTGTTGCTTGTCACAGAAAGGCTGCGTTTGGCACTCAGAATCGTTTTCGATCCTGACAAGAATCGGTAGGATCGGACCGAAGCAACACAACAGCGAAACGTTTCTGCTCGTCACGGTTTCAAAACAAACGATCCGTAATGTGCCGCCTACGAATTTCAAATGGTGAAAACGTGGTTTCGTAGTAATTCTCATTCTTTCTTCTCCCATGATATTTTCTCAGTTAATTCTTTTCAAGTGCAACAAGTTAATTAGGTCGTGTTTAAGTTGGTTTTCACAAACAAAAAGTTCAAAAATTTTCAAAGCATATTTTTATTTATAAGATTTGGTATAAAAAACTGTTTTTAATCAGAATGGACCCTCCAACAAAATGGTTCAATGATTCTGATTCACCGTGTGAAACATTTCGTAAAAGAACATGATCCAAAACATTTCACTAGAGAATATATATGGATTCCTAGCAAATATACCCTAAATCAACTTATAGAAGGCTAAGTTGCGTGAGTTTTTGTGGTCGGGCCCATTTGCCACAGCTCTGTCTCCCAGCTAATACTATAGCGTTATTCTGAACGGTAATGCTAGGAAGAGGGCGTCCGCCCGCCCGGACGCTCCGTTAGTGGGCCGCGACGCCAGCCTAACTACCCCCTCCTATCTGATCGGGAGTTCCTTAAAAAAAATCCTCTCGTCCAGTCGGTCCTATCCGCTTGTCCACTCACTCCTATCTGCTCTATGGCAATAAATAGCCACCGCGAGGACTAGGTGCGAGGCACCCGTCGCGTCCTCCACCACCCAGGCGCGCCCTGCCGCCTCTGAGGCATAGCGACGAGCGCGGCGCGCGGCCACACCCAGAGTTGCTGCGATCGGCTATCGGCCCTACCAGGCGCGGCGCGTGGCTACCCTCTCTCAGTCATGCGGCCGCTACCTCCCCACCGTGTCGCGGAGCCGCCGCTGTCTCCGGTGAAATCCACATGCTGATGAGCCTCCATTCTCCCAAGCAGTAAGGAGATAATGTGCTGAAAGCGCATATTGCAAACATATGTTTTAAATATTTCAGAGGTTTCAGAGGTTTGCTGCAAGTGTTTCATACAGATGTTGAAAAAGTAGATCGGGATGTTGCAATAGTTGTACACGTATGTTGCAAGCTTGTTACCAATGTTTCACTTGTTTTTCAGACTTATGTTGCAAGTGTGTTTATCTGGATGTTGCATATGTTTCATACATATGTTGCAAATGTTTTATCTAGATGTTGTGTATGCTTGCAATGGTAAGTGTTTTCAGGTGTTTTTGCAAGTGTTTCAAACGCATATTTTAAGATGTTAAAAAGTAGATTGGATGTTGCACATGGGATGCGCGTGAGAAGCAGGAGGTGCCGTGAGCGGTCCCTTCACGAGCGACGTCCGGGCGGGCACGGGCCTTGTGTGCGCCCGCGAAACGCAGGCATGGGCATGCAGGCGATGTCCCGGGCAGCGTGGGCCCCGCGTGGATGCGCGAAATGGGTCACGGAAACGGACTGCAGCCACGGGCATCCGTCCAGACGTCGGAGCACTAGCAGTGCCATATTCTAAAGTGACCCGGTTATTTTCTCTTTCCCACTAAAATAAACTAAGAGACCTCCAAGCTACAGGAACAGCAAGCTGGCGGGAGCATTCATCTGCACCCTAAAAAATAGTATATGTATCGTCCAGCTACTGTATAAATCATATTCTGTATATATGTCATAGGATAATGTTTCCATAAAATATGGCATGCTAATAACATGTGTATATTCATATGTTATCAGTATTGAATTCCCATCTAAGAGGCATATACTATACTAATAAACAAAATAATAACTTCGCTATGTGTTCCATCACAAAGATGTACATGATCAAAAATCTGTCGACAGGGACGTATTGTGATATTTTCTACGTGTGTTCTAAAACTATTCTAGCGTATATCCATGTCTCTTTACACATACTGACATACATCTTTTTGTTTGCACGCAACTCCGTGAACATGAACATAACTTGGTTATATATTTATCTTGGGCAAGATTCGTCATTAGCATTAGCTAATTATTTTATTTTTTTTTCTAAAAAATAAGGATGATTTCTTTAAAACCTTACACAACTGTTAATTAGTTTGGGAATGTGGAGAGTTCAACTTCTCAGGAGTCTTCGAGCGAGAATCGACGAGGGTTTGTGTAACACACCCTAGGTGTTAAGACAGGTCATTACTTGTGCATGCGTAGAAGCATTATGCAAGTTGTATGATTGAGCTTTTGAAATGTTCCTGTGTTGTAAGTTTTATTCAGTTGTTATGGATTCGCATAAATTGTGGATTGTTTGAAGTTCTCCCGTGGAGGTGTGCTTGACAGATTTTTTGTTTAACTAGGTCTCTCGGGTACTTATGTATGATGAGTACGGTTGTGATTGAGTTAGGTTAGGCAGGTCTGCCATAGTTTCTCTACGTGAAGATATTCCAAAAAATGTTTCCTCGTCCAAACCAAAGTTGGGTTGGGCTCTAGTTAAGCACATCTTCTGGACGTGACCATATATAATTGAAGCAAGCCAAGCACCGAACGTTACCCGTGCAGTTGGGATGGGCATGACCTTGGGCCAAACAACGAGAGCAGACCAGAGATGGGTCTAACGGTGTGCACGGATTTGGGAATTTAAAAATCAAAACTTCCAAAAAATTTCTCCACTAGACTCGCGGCAACAGGAGATCCATGCAAACCAAACTTGGAGCAAAGAGCATGGCTAGTATTGAAATTGGAACCTCTGAAAGAATGATAAACAAAGAGATCCATTGAACTCTGAGAGTGCTGGGTGAGGGATGAAGACGGCCCCAAACTTGATCAAGCACGGTGCACAGAGTCTTGGCCAGGATCTGGGAGTGTTGAACTAGGTTTTGGCAAAACTGACGTGTGTCTTTTTGCTGGCTTCCTTTTCCAATTTTTGCCTCACTTGCATAGAATAGTTGCACTAGTACAGGAGTGGGTTTAAGTCCCGGTTGGGAAACCCCATCTAGTCCCTGTTTTCAACCGGGACTGTCAATCCGGGACTAAAGGCCTAGCTTTAGTCCCGATCCCCTCAACCGGGATTGATTCGGTTGGTAATACCAACCGGGAGTAAAGGCGGCTCCAGCCTGGGCCCCAGGGCTGCCACGTATTACACCTCCATTGGATGTCTCTTTTTTTTCTTTTCTTTTATAGTTTTTTTTTTGCATTGCATATTGTACGCACATATTAAGAGTGAAACTAATTAAGTAAGATGTTGTATATTACAATGATCATCCATCCCACAATCAAATTTCATACAACCATAATAAATTTAAACCCAGTCATTACACACTACATGTCCAAGTACTCCCCAAAGTTCATGTAAACATAGTATGTCACCACTACTACCTAATGAAGTTGACTTTCTTGTATTTTCAATTTGGTGAAATGTAGGTCACCGATGTGGTATCCAAAAATATCATTGATGAAGACCAACGCATTAACTAGTGCACTCTCCCTTGCGTCACAACTACGAGCATAGGGTCTACTAACAACGTTTAACGGTGTTCGAGAAGTCGGTGGGTCTCCCGTCTTAGTCGCAAGCAGTTTTGCCTGAAATCCTTCCGTAGTGAGTGTTGGCCATTCATGACCATATTTCCAATCATAACCCAATTGATATATTGTCTGGTTTAGAATGGCTTCAAAACAGCACCCTTTGTAGGTTAATTCATAGTCCTCAACATGTAAGTGTTGGCAGAAAAAAAGGTTACGAGAGCCAAGCTTTGCAACATATAACAACAAATCCAGATATAAGCTATGAGTTCGAGTTCATCTTTACCACGTCATTTCGATTGTTTCGAGCAATGCTTGCACAAAAGCCCTCAACATCATGACGCATGTCTGCATTTATAGCTTGTATTAGCATGGAGGATAGTGTAGGCAAGGTGTACCCAATATTCGCAAGCTTAATTACACATGCAATGACAGCATATTTTTGTGCAACAGTCTGCTGGGTGCCTTTATTCCCATCTCTGAGATTTGTACAACACCTCTACCCATCCTAGTGGCGATGGAAAAAGCCCAATTCGACATTCGATTTAATGGACCATTATCTACATGAAAGGTCTGAACAACCATTTTCTGAACCCCGAAATTTGAGAGTGTCTCTTTAAGCCAATGATTAGGTCAATTACCTACGGTACATTTAAGAATCACATATATATATACATATTAGAAATATATTTATACAAGCGTATTTGATGCATTAATTTATTGGAAACCATATAGAGTTGCTTACTATGCTAGATGATTAAACGGTACATCCGGCAACACTTGATCGAATCCCATCCACTTTACATAGCCACTGAAACCTATGACTTCCGGCGGAGGGAGACGACTACGTCCAGCCATCTCTTCTCACTAAGGTCAATATATCAAAAATCATATCACTGGAGACAATATTTTTCATACACGAAAATGCATATCACTAAAGTCAATTTTTTTCATAAGTCTACAAATATCAAAATTCACATCACCAAACCCTATATATCAAAAATCATATCATTGTAGTCAATATTTATCATATACCAAAATGCATATCACTAAAGTCAATTTTTTTTCATAAGTCTACAAATATCAAAATTCACATCACTAAACCCTATATATCAAAAGTTAAATCACTATAGTCAATATTTATCATATACCAAAATTCATATATGTATGTCACTCAAGTCAATTTTTTGATAAGTCTATATATAATAAAATTCACATCAATAAACCCCATGTATCAAAATTCAGCATCTGTCCACATATATATCAAAATTGATATATCAAAATATATATCACTAAAGCAAATTTATATCAAAAAATATATATATTTCATGGTTGATTGCTCGGTTTCACAGCAGGGAAGGATGAGATCGATGTGGTTGCACTGCTCACCTGGCGGCCGCAGTGAGGGCGTGCGAGGGCCGAGACTAAGGCAAGGCCGGAGACGAAGGCGCCGCCGGAGATGAGGGCGAGGACGACGGCGAGGCGCTGACGAGGACAGACAAGTGGGCGCGTATGACGCGAGGGCGCGGGCAACGGAGACGGCGGGGGTTGAGGGCGAGGGCGCGGAAACGTCAAGGGCTGGGCGCGGAAGATGGCTGGGGGATTGAAGAGCGCGGCGTGGCGGCGGCGGTGACTGAAATTTCGGGGAGAAAGAAGAAAGAACACTCGTATATATATGGTAGAACCATATAATCTCGGGTTGGGGGCCACCAACCGGGGCTAAAAGGCCTTAGTCCCGGTTTGTGGCCCAACCTGGACTAAAGCTAGATTTTAGCGCACGGCGAAACTACTGCCTATCCGACAGTTTCATTTCCCGCTCATACAACAGTTTTTAACATATCCTTTACATAAATATGTTAAAAATTAGAAATTGCATAGTAAAATAAATATAGCTCAAAAAATTGTAATACAAAATGCTTTCATATCCTTTAAATGTTGTAGATCTTGATTGTTCTACAACTTTTATATTATGAATTTCCCAGATGAATTCATTTACTTCTACAAAATGTGTTGAAGTTGCACTACACCACAACACATATCACCGTCAGACATCTGACGCTAAAACTTTTTTTTATCGATGGATGATCTGACACTGAAGATAACTCACAGACAATCTGATGCTAATTCTCCATTTGGAGATTAACTGTCTGTCGCTATAGGTAGTCATCTTTAACGTCGAACTATCTGTCGCTGAAAACCGGTATAGCATCAATCTGTCTGTTGCTAGAGAAAGGGCCCCCCCACTTGCTCACGCACCCACTTACATTGAGCTCGCGTGCCCACTTGGCCCTGCGCGAAACCCTAGACCCTTCTCTTCCAAATCCCAAATCGCCTTCCACCTGCCTGGGCGCCGTCGCCCTCAAATCGCGCCCGCGACCTCTCCCGCCCGCCCGCCCCCCCAAATCTCCTGCCCGCCGTCGCCCTCTAGCTCGCTCCCAAATCCCGGCCCCCAATCTACGTACGCTCGCAAATCTCCTGCCCGCCG
>NW_027098082.1:0-22353 GCF_019320115.1 Miscanthus floridulus | reverse complement strand
AACACTGTCTCCAAACAGACCGAAATGAGATTTCACATGACCCACGTCACCTAGGTGTTCATCGGGTGCGTCCAAAATGATCTCAAAGCCTATGGTACGTTCGACACAAGCCCGCACCTATCTTGCGTCAAGATTAGCACTATCTCCAAACGACTAAAAGGAGCTTCCACTTGAGCCTCGTCACCTAGAGTACCATCGGTATTAAAAGGATGTCTGAGCCTATGGTACATTTGGCGCAAACCGTGCACCTATCTTCCACCGACACTAACACTATCTCCAAACGGTCCGAAACAAGATTCCACAAGACCCACGTCAGCTAGGAGTTCCATCGGGTGCGTCCAAACCGATTTCCAAGCCTATGGTACGTTCGACGCAAAGCGTGCAACTATATTGCATTGACGCCAACACTGTCTCCAAACAGACCGAAATGAGATTTCACATGACCCACGTCACCTAGGTTCCATCGGGTGGTCCAAAATGATCTCAAAGCCTATGGTACGTTGACACAAGCCGCGCACCTATCTTGCGTCAAGATTAGCACTATCTAAAACTAAAAGGAGCTTCCACTTGAGCCTCGTCACCTAGAGTACCATCGGTATGTTAAAAACGATGTCTGAGCCTATGGTACATTTGGCGCAAACCGTGCACCTATCTTCCACCGACACTAACACTATCTCCAAACGGTCCGAAACAAGATTCCACAAGACCCACGTCAGCTAGGAGTTCCATCGGGTGCGTCCAAACCGATTTCCAAGCCTATGGTACGTTCGACGCAAAGCGTGCAACTATATTGCATTGACCGCCAACACTGTTCCAAACAGACGAAATGAGATTTCACATGACCCACCGTCACTAGGTGTTCCATCGGGTGCGTCCAAAATGATCTCAAAGCCTATGGTACGTTCGACACAATCCACGCACCTATCTTGCGTCAAGATTAGCACTATCTCCAAACGAACTAAAAGGAAGCTTCCACTTGAGCCTCGTCACCAAGGAAGTACCATCGTATGCGTTAAAAGATGTCTGAGCCCTATGGTACGTTCGGCGCAAACCGTGCACCTATCTTCACCGCACACTAACACTATCTCCAAACGGCCAGAAACAAGATTCCACAAGACCCACGTCAGCTAGGAGTTCCATCGGGTGCGTCCAAACCGATTTCCAAGCCTTGGTACGTTCGACGCAAAGCGTGCAACTATATTGCATTGAACGCAACACTGTCTCCCAATAGACCCGAAATGAGATTTCACATGACCCCACGTCACCTAGGTGTTCCATCAGGTGCATCCAAAATGATCTCAAAGCTATGGTACGTTTGACGCAAACCCGCACCTATCTTGCGTCAAGATTAGCACTATCTCCAAACGGACTAAAAGGAGCTTCCACTTGAGCCTCGTCACCTAGAAGTACCATCGTTAAAAAGGATGTCTGAGCCTATGGTACATTTGGCGCAAACCGTGCACCTATCTTCCACCGACACTAACACTATCTCCAAACGGTCCGAAACAAGATTCCACAAGACCCACGTCAGCTAGGAGTTCCATCGGGTGCGTCCAAACCGATTTCCAAGCCTATGGTACGTTCGACGCAAAGCGTGCAACTATATTGCATTGACGCCAACACTGTCTCCAAACAGACCGAAATGAGATTTCACATGACCCACATCACCTAGGAGTTCCATCGGGTGTCCAAAATGATCTCAAAGCCTATGGTACGTTGACGCAAACCGCGCACCTATCTTGCGTCAAGATTAGCACTATCTCCAAACGGACTAAAAGGAGCTTCCACTTGAGCCTCGTCACCTAGAAGTACCATTAGGTATGATAAAAGGATGTCTGAGCCTACGGTACCATTTGGCACAACCGTGACCTATCTTCAACGACACTAAACACTATCTCCAACGGTCCAAAACAAGATTCCACAAGACCACGATCAGCTAGGAGTTCCATCGGGTGGTCCAAACCTGATTTCCAAGCCTATGGTACGTTCGATGCAAAGCGTGCAACTATATTGCATGCGACGCCAACACTGTCTCCAACAGACCGAAAATTAGATTTCACATCGACCCACATCACCTAGGAGTTCCATCAGGTGTGTCCACAATGATCTCAAAGCCATATCGGTACGTTGACCAAAACCGACCGCACCTTATCTTGCGTCAAGATTAGCACTATCTCCAAAGGACTAAACGGAAGCTTCCACTTGAGCCTCGTCACCTAGAAGTACCATCGGTATGTTAAAAAGGATTTTGAGCCAATGGTACATTTGGCGCAAACCGTTGCACCTATCTTCCACCGACACTAACACTATCTCCACATGGTCCGAAACAGATTCCACAAGACCCACGTCAGCTAGGAGTTCCATCGGTGCGTCCAAACCGATTTCCAAGCCTATGGTACGTTCGACGCAAAGCCTGCAACTATATTGCATTGACGCCAAACCTGTCTCCAAACAGATTCCAAAATGAGATTTCACATGACCCACGTCACCTAGGAGTTCCATCATGGTGCGTCCAAAATGATCTCTAGCCTATGGTACGTTCGACACAAATCCGCGCACCTATCTTGCGTCAAGATTAGCACTATCACCAAAATCGAACTAAAAGGAGCTTCCACTTGAGCCTCGTCACCTAGGAGTACCATCAGTGCAGTTAAAAACGATGTCTGAGCCTATGGTACGTTTGGCGCAAACCGTGCACCTATCTTCCACCGACACTAACACTATCTCAAACGGTCCGAAACAAGATTCCACAAGACCCACGTCAGCTAGGAGTTCCATCGGGTGCGTCCCAAACCGATTTCCAAGCCTATGGTACGTTCGACGCAAGCATGCAACTATATTGCATTCGACGCCAACACTGTCCTCCAAACAGACCAAAATGAGATTTCACATGACCCACATCACCTAGGAGTTTCCATCAGGTGTGTCCAAAATGATCTCCAAGCCTATGGTACTGTTCGACACAAAGCCGCGCACCTATCTTGCGTCAAGATTAGCACTATCTCCAAACGACTAAAAGGAGCTTCCACTTGAGCCTCGTCACCTAGAAGTACCATTCGGTAGTTAAAAAGGATGTCTGAGCCTACTGGTACATTTGGCGCAAACCGTGCACCTATCTTCCACCGACACTAACACTATCTCCAAACGGTCCGAAACAGATTTCCACAGACCCACCGTCAGCTAGGAGTTCCATCGGGTGCGTCCAAACCGATTTCCAAGCCTATGTACGTTCGACGCAAAGCCGTGCAACTATATTGCATTGACGCCAACACTGTCTCCAAACAGACCGAAATGAGATTTCACATGACCCACGTCACCTAGGAGTTCCATAGGTGCTGTACAAAATGATCTCAAAGCCTATGGTACGTTTGACCAAAACCGCACACCTATCTTGCGTCAAGATTAGCACTATCTCCAAACTGACTAAAAGGAGCTTCCACTTGAGCCTCGTCACCTAGGAAGTACCATCGGTATGTTAAAAAGGATGTCTGAGCCTATGGTACATTTGGCGCAAACCGTGCACCTATCTTCCACCGACACTAACACTATCTCCAAACTGGTCCGAAACAAGATTCCACAAGACCCACGTCAGCTAGGAGTTCCATCGGGTGCGTCCAAACCGATTTCCAAGCCTATGGTACGTTCGACGCAAAGCGTGCAACTATATTGCATTGACGCCAACACTGTCTCCAAACAGACGAAATGAGATTTCACATGACCCACGTCACCTAGGTGTTCCATCGGGTGCGTCCAAAATGATCTCGAAAGCCTATGGTACGTTCGACACAAAGCCACGCACCTATCTTGCGTCAAGATTAGCACTATCTCCAAACGAACTAAAAGGAGCTTCCACTTGAGCCTCGTCACCAGAAGTACCATCGGTGCGTTAAAAAGGATTGTCTGAGCCTAATGGTACGTTCGGCGCAAACCGTGCACCTATCTTCCACCGACACTAACACTATCTCCAATGGTCCGAAACAAGATTTCCACAAGACCCACGTCACGCTAGGAGTTCCATCTGGTGCGTCCAAACCGATTCCAAGCCTATGGTACGTTCGACGCAAAGCGTGCAAACTATATTGCATTGATGCCCAACACTGTCTCCAAACAGACCGAAATGAGATTTTCACAATGACCCCAGTCACCTAGGTGTCTCATCAGGGTGCATCCAAAATGATCTCTAAGCCTATGGTACGTTCGACACAAGCCACGCACCTAATCTTGCGTCAAGATTAGCACTATCATCCAAAACGGACTAAAAGGAGCTTCCACTTGATGCCTCGTCACCCTAGGAGTACCATCAGTGTAGTTAAAACGATGTCTAAGCCTATGGTACGTTTGGCGCAAAACCGTGCACCTATCTTCCACCGACACTAACACTATCTCCAAACTGGTCCGAAACAAGATTCCACAAGACCCACGTCACCTAGGAGTTCCATCGGTGCGTCCAAACTGATTTCCAAGCCTATGGTACGTTCGACGCAAAGCGTGCAACTATATTGCATCGACGCCAACACTGTCTCCAAACAGACCAAAATGAGATTTCACATGACCGACGTCACCTAGGAGTTCCATCAAGGTGTCGTCCAAAATGATCTCTGAAGCCTATGGTACGTTTGACGCAAACCGCGCACCTATCTTGCGTCAAGATTAGCACTATCTCCAAACGGACTAAAAGGAGCTTCCACTTGAGCCTCGTCACCTAGAAGTACCATCGGTATGTTAAAAAGGATGTCTGAGCCTATGGTACATTTGGCGCAAACCGTGCACCTATCTTCCACCGACACTAACACTATCTCCAAACGGTCCGAAACAAGATTCCACAAGACCCACGTCAGCTAGGAGTTCCATCGGGTGCGTCCAAACCGATTTCCAAGCCTATGGTACGTTCGACGCAAAGCGTGCAACTATATTGCATTGACGCCAACACTGTCTCCAAACAGACTGAAATGAGATTTCACATGACCCACGTCACCTAGGTGTTCCATCGGGTGCATCCAAAATGATCTCAAGCCTATGGTACGTTCGACACAAGCCGCAGCACCTATCTTGCGTCAAGATTAGCACTATCTCCAAATGAACTAAAAGGAGCTTCCACTTGAGCCTCGTCACCTAGAGTACCATCGGTATGTTAAAAGGATGTCTGAGCCTATGGTACGTTTGGCGCAAACCGTGCACCTATCTTCCACCGACACTAACACTATCTCCAAACGGTCCGAAACAAGATTCCACAAGACCCACGTCAGCTAGGAGTTCCATCGGGTGCGTCCAAAACCGATTTCATAGCCTATGGTACGTTCGACGCAAAGCGTGCAACTATATTGCATTGACGCAAACACTGTCTCCAAACAGACCAAAATGAGATTTCACATGACCCACGTCACCTAGGTGTTCCATCAGGTGCGTCCAAAATGATCTCAAAGGCTATGGTACGTTCGACACAAGCCGCGCACCTATCTTGCGTCAAGATTAGCACTATCTCCAAACGACTAAAAGGAGCTTCCACTTGAGCCTCGTCACCAAGGAGTACCATTTGTGCGTTAAAAATGATGTCTGAGCCTATGGTACGTTTGGCGCAAACCGTGCACCTATCTTCCACCGACACTAACACTATCTCCAAATGGTCCGAAACAAGATTCCACAAGACCCACGTCAGCTAGGAGTTCCATCGGGTGCGTCCAAACCGATTTCCAAGCCTATGGTACGTTCGACGCAAAGCGTGCAACTATATTGCATCGACGCCAACACTGTCTCCAAACAGACCAAAATTAGATTTCACATGACCCACATCACCTAGGAGTTCCATCAGGTGTGTCCAAAATGATCTCCAAGCCTATGGTACGTTTGACGCAAACCGCGCACCTATCTTGCGTCAAGATTAGCACTATCTCCAAACGGACTAAAAGGAGCTTCCACTTGAGCCTCGTCACCTAGAAGTACCATCGGTATGTTAAAAAGGATGTCTGAGCCTACTGGTACATTTGGCGCAAACCGTGCACCTATCTTCCACCGACACTAACACTATCTCCAAACGGTCCGAAACAAGATTCCACAAGACCCACGTCAGCTAGGAGTTCCATCGGGTGTGTCCAAACCGATTTCCAAGCCTATGGTACGTTCGACTGCAAAGCGTGCAACTATATTGCATTGACGCCAACACTGTCTCCAATCAGACTGAAATGAGATTTCACATGACCCACGTCACCTAGGTGTTCCATCGGGTGTCGTCCAAAATGATCTCAAAGCCTATGGTACGTTCGACACAAGCCGCGCACCTATCTTGCGTCAAGATTAGCACTATCTCCAAACGAACTAAAAGGAGCTTCCACTTGAGCCTCGTCACCTAGAAGTACCATCGGTATGTTAAAAAGGATGTCTGAGCCAATGGTACATTTGGCGCAAACCGTGCACCTATCTTCCACCGACACTAACACTATCTCCAAACGGTCCAAAACAAGATTCCACAAAACCCACGTCAGCTAGGAGTTCCATCGGGTGCGTCCAAACCGATTTCCAAGCCTATGGTACGTTCGACGCAAAGCGTGCAACTATATTTCATTGACGCCAACACTGTCTCCAAACAGACTGAAACGAGATTTCACATGACCCATGTCACCTAGGTGTCTCATTGGGTGCGTCCAAAATGATCTCAAAGCCTATGGTACATTCAACACAATCCGCGCACCTATCTTGCGTCAAGATTAGCACTATCACCAAATGAACTAAAAGGAGCTTCCACTTGAGCCTCGTCACCAAGGATGCGTTAAAAACGATGTCTGAGCCTATGGTACGTTTGGCGCAAACCGTGCACCTATCTTCCACCGACACTAACACTATCTCCAAACGGTCCAAAACAAGATTCCACAAGACCCACGTCAGCTAGGAGTTCCATCGGGTGCGTCCAAACTGATTTCCAAGCCTATGGTACGTTCAACGCAAAGCGTGCAACTATATTGCATTGACGCCAACACTGTCTCCAAACAGACCGAAATGAGATTATCACATGACCCACGTCACCTAGGTGTCTCATCGGGTGCGTCCAAAAATGATCTCAAAGCCTATGGTATGTTCGACACAAGCCGTGCACCTATCTTGCGTGAAGATTAGCACTATCTCCAAATGAACTAAAAGGAGCTTCCACTTGAGCCTCGTCACCAAGGAGTACCATTAGTG
Organism: Miscanthus floridulus; assembly: GCF_019320115.1. Taxonomy (NCBI): domain Eukaryota; kingdom Viridiplantae; phylum Streptophyta; class Magnoliopsida; order Poales; family Poaceae; genus Miscanthus; species Miscanthus floridulus. The sequence goes on along the minus strand of NW_027098082.1, from coordinate 15,180 downwards.
CGTTAAAAACGATGTCGGAGCCTATGGTACATTTGGCGCAAACCATGCACCTATCTTCCACCGACACTAACACTATCTCCAAACGGTCCGAAACAAGATTCCACAAGACCCACGTCAGCTAGGAGTTCCATCGGGTGCGTCCAAACCGATTTCCAAGCCTATGGTACGTTCGACGCAAAGCGTGCAACTATATTGCATTGACGCCAACACTGTCTCCAAACAGACCAAAATGAGATTTCACATGACCCACATCACCTAGGTTTTCCATCGGGTGCGTCCAAAATGATCTCAAAGCCTATGGTACGTTCGACACAAGCCGCGCACCTATCTTCCGTCAAGATTAGCACTATCTCCAAACGAACTAAAAGGAGCTTCCACTTGAGCCTCGTCACCAAGGAAGTACCATTTATGTGTTAAAAACGATGTCTGAGCCTATGGTACGTTTGGCGCAAACCGTGCACCTATCTTCCACCGACACTAACACTATCTCCAAACGGTCCGAAACAAGATTCCACAAGACCCTCGTCTGCTAGGAGTACCATCGGGTGCGTCCAAACCGATTTCCAAGCCTATGGTACGTTCGACGCAAAGCGTGCAACTATATTGCATTGATGCCAACACTGTCTCCAAACAGACTGAAATGAGATTTCACATGACCCACTGTCACCTAGGAGTTCCATCAGGTGCGATCCAAAATGATCTCAAGCCTATGGTATGTTCGACGCAACCGCGCACCTATCTTGCTGTCAAGATTAGCACTATCTCCAAACGAACTAAAGGAGCTTCCACTTGAGCCTCGTCACCAAGGAGTACCATTTGTGCGTTAAAAACGATGTCTAAGCCTATGGTACGTTTGGCGCAAACTATGCACCTATCTTCCATCGACACTAACACTATCTCCAAATGGTCCGAAACAAAATTCCACAAGACCCACATCAGCTAGGTGTTCCATCGGATGCGTCCAAATCGATTTCCAAGCCTATGGTACGTTCGACGCAAAGTGTGAAACTATATTGCATCGACACCAACACTGTCTCCAAACAGACCGAAATTAGATTTCACATGTCCCACATCACCTAGGGAGTTCCATCAGGTGCATCCAAAATGATCTCCGAGCCTATGGTATGTTTGACGCAAACCTCATGCACCTATCTTGCGTCAAGATTAGCACTATCTCCAAACGGACTAAAAGTGAGCTTCCACTTGAGCCTCGTCACCTAGAAGTACCATCGGTATGTTAAAAAGGATGTCTGAGCCTATGGTACATTTGGCGCAACGTGCACCTATCTTCCACCCGACACTAAACACTATCTCCAAACGGTCCGAAACAAGATTCCACAAGACCCACGTCAGCTAGGAGTTCCATCGGGTGCGTCCAAACCGATTTCCATAGCCTATGGTACGTTCGACGCAAAGCATGCAACTATATTGCATTGTACGCCAACACTATCTCCAACAGACCGAAATGAGATTTCACATGACCCACGTCACCTAGGTGTTTCCATCGGGTGCAGTCCAAATGATCTCAAAGCCTACTGGTACGTTCGACACAAGCCGACGCACCTATCTTGCGTCAAGATTAGCACTATCTCCAAATGAACTAAAAGGAGCTTCCACTTGAGCCTCGTCACCTAGAAGTACCATCGGTATGTTAAAAAGGATGTCTGAGCCTAATGGTACATTTGGCGCAAACCGTGCACCTATCTTCCACCGACACTAACACTATCTCCAAATGGTTCGAAAAAAGATTCCACAAGATCCACGTCACCTAGGAGTTTCCATCGGGTGCGTCCAAACCGATTTCCATGCCTATGGTACGTTCGACGCAAACCATGGAACTATATTGCATCGACGCCAACACTATCTCCAAATAGACCAAAATGAGATTTCACATGACCGACGTCGCCTAGGAATTCCATCAAGTTCGTCCAAAATGATCTCTGAGCCTATGGTACGTTTGATGCAAACCGCGCACCTATCTTGCGTCAAGATTAGCACTATCTCCAAACGGACTAAAAGGAGCTTCCACTTGAGCCTCGTCACCTAGAAGTACCATCGGTATGTTAAAAAGGATGTCTGAGCCTATGGTACATTTGGCGCGAAACCGTGCACCTATCTTCCACCGACACTAACACTATCTCCAAACGGTCTGAAATAAGATTCCACAAGACCCACGTCAGCAAGGAGTTCCATCGGATGGCGTCCAAACCTGATTTCTGCTATGCCTATGGTACGTTCGACGCCAAAGCTGTGCAAACTATATGGCCTCTGACGCCAACACTGTCTCCCAAACAGACCGAATGAGATTTCAACATGACCCACGATCCACCTAGGTAGTTCCTCAGGTGTGTCCAAATGATCTCCAAGCCTATGGTACGTTTGGTGAACACAAGCCCGCGCACACTATCTTGCATCAAGATTAGCACTAATCTCCAAACGAACTAAAAGGAGCTTCCACTTGAGCCGCGTCACCTAGAAGTACCATCGGTATGTTAAAAAGGATGTTTGAGCCTATGGTACATTTGGCGCAAAACCGTGCACCTATCTTCCACCGACACTAACACTATCTCCAAATGGTCCGAAACAAGATTCCACAAGACCCACTTCCCTAGGAGTTCCATTGGGTGCGTCAACCGATTTCCATGCCTATGGTACATTCGACGCAAAGCGTGCAACTATATTGCATTGACGCAAACACTGTCCCCAAATAGACCAAAATGAGATTTCACATGACCCACGTCACCTAGGTGTTCCATCGGGTGCGTCCAAAATGATCTCAAAGCATATGGTACGTTCGACACAAGCAACGCACCTATCTTGCGTCAAGATTAGCACTATCTCCAAACGACCTAAAAGGAGCTTCCACTTGAGCCTCGTCACCAAGGAGTACCATTTGTGTGTTAAAAATGATGTCTGAGCCTATGGTACGTTTGGCGCAAACCGTGCACCTATCTTCCATCGACACTAACACTTTCTCCAAATGGTCCAAAACAAGATTCCACAAGACCCACGTCAGCTAGGAGTTCCATCGGGTGCGTCCAAACCGATTTCCAGGCTTATGGTACGTTTGACGCAAAGCGTGCAACTATATTGCATCGACGCCAACACTGTCTCCAAACAGACCAAAATTAGATTTCACATGGCCCACATCACCTAGGAGTTCCATCAGGTGTGTCCAAAATGATCTCCAAGCCTATGGTATGTTTGACGCAAACCGCACACCTATCTTGCGTCAAGATTAGCACTATCTCCAAATGGACTAAAAGGAGCTTCCACTTGAGCCTCGTCACCTAGAAGTACCATTGGTATGATAAAAAGGATGTCTGAGCCTACGGTACATTTGGCACAAACCGTGCACCTATCTTCAACCGACACTAACACTTTCTCCAAATGGTCCAAAACAAGATTCCACAAGACCCACGTCAGCTAGGAGTTCCATCGGGTGTGTCCAAACCGATTTCCAAGCCTATGGTACGTTCGATGCAAAGCATGCAACTATATTGCATTGACGCCAACACTGTCTCCAAACAGACTGAAATGAGATTTCACATGACCCACGTCACCTAGGTGTTCCATCGGGTGTGTCCAAAATGATCTCAAAGCCTATGGTACGTTCGACACAAGCCGCGCACCTATCTTGCGTCAAGATTAGCACTATCTCCAAATGAACTAAAAGGAGCTTCCACTTGAGCCTCGTCACCTAGAAGTACCATCGGTATGTTAAAAAGGATGTCTGAGCCAATGGTACATTTGGCGCAAACCGTGCACCTATCTTCCACCGACACTAACACTATCTCCAAATGGTCCAAAACAAGATTCCACAAAACCCACGTCAGCTAGGAGTTCCATCGGGTGCGTCCAAACCGATTTCCAAGCCTATGGTACGTTCGACGCAAAGCATGCAACTATATTGCATTGACGCCAACACTGTCTCCAAACAGACTGAAACGAGATTTCACATGACCCATGTCACCTAGGTGTCTCATTGGGTGCGTCCAAAATGATCTCAAAGCCTATGGTACGTTCAACACAATCCGCGCACCTATCTTGCGTCAAGATTAGCACTATCACCAAATGAACTAAAAGGAGCTTCCACTTGAGCCTCGTCACCAAGGAGTACCATTAATGCGTTAAAAACGATGTCTGAGCCTATGGTACGTTTGGCGCAAACCGTGCACCTATCTTCCACCGACACTAACACTATCTCCAAACGGTCCAAAACAAGATTCCACAAGACCCACGTCAGCTAGGAGTTCCATCGGGTGCGTCCAAACTGATTTCCAAGCCTATGGTACGTTCGACGCAAAGCGTGCAACTATATTGCATTGACGCCAACACTGTCTCCAAACAGACCAAAATGAGATTTCACATGACCCACATCACCTAGGTTTTCCATCGGGTGCGTCCAAAATGATCTCAAAGCCTATGGTACGTTCGACACAAGCCGCGCAACTATCTTCCGTCAAGATTAGCACTATCTCCAAACGAACTAAAAGGAGCTTCCACTTGAGCCTCGTCACCAAGGAGTACCATTTATGTGTTAAAAACGATGTCTGAGCCTATGGTACGTTTGGCGCAAACCGTGCACCTATCTTCCACCGACACTAACACTATCTCCAAACGGTCCGAAACAAGATTCCACAAGACCCTCGTCTGCTAGGAGTACCATCGGGTGCGTCCAAACCGATTTCCAAGCCTATGGTACGTTCGACGCAAAGCGTGCAACTATATTGCATTGATGCCAACACTGTCTCCAAACAGACCGAAATGAGATTTCACATGACCCATGTCACCTAGGAGTTCCATCAGGTGCGACCAAAATGATCTCCGAGCCTATGGTATGTTTGACGCAAACCGCGCACCTTTCTTGTGTCAAGATTAGCACTATCTCCAAACGAACTGAAAGGAGCTTCCACTTGAGCCTCGTCAGCAAGGAGTACCATTTGTGCGTTAAAAACGATGTCTAAGCCTATGGTACATTTGGCGCAAACCGTGCACCTGTCTTCCATCGACACTAACACTATCTCCAAATGGTCCGAAACAAGATTCCACAAGACCCACGTCACCTAGGAGTTCCATCGGGTGTGTCCAAACCGATTTCCAAGCCTATGGTACGTTCGACGCAAAGCGTGCAACTATATTGCATCGACGCCAACACTGTCTCCAAACAGACCGAAATTAGATTTCACATGTCCCACATCACCTAGGGGTTCCATCAGGTGCATCCAAAATGATCTCCGAGCCTATGGTATGTTTGACGCAAATCGCGCACCTATCTTGCGTCAAGATTAGCACTATCTCCAAACGGACTAAAAGGAGCTTCCACTTGAGCCTCGTCACCGAGGAGTACCATCGGTGCGTTACAAACGATGGTTGAGCCTATGGTACGTTTGGCGCAAACCGTGCACCTATCTTCCACCGACACTAACACTGTATCTTGAAACGGTCCGAAACAAGATTCCACAAGACCCACGTATCTCGAAATGGTACGTTCGACGCAAAGCGTGCAACTATATTGCATTGACACCAACACTGTCTCCAAACAGACCAAAATGAGATTTCACATGACCCACGTCACCTAGGTGTTCCATCGGGTGTGTCCAAAATGATCTCTAAGCCTATGGTACGTTCAACACAAGCCACGCACCAATATTGCGTCAAGATTAGCACTATCACCAAACGGACTAAAAGGAGCTTCCACTTGTGCCTCGTCACCTAGGAGTACCATCAGTGTATTGAAAACGATGTCTGAGCCTATGGTATGTTTGGCGCAAACCGTGCACCTATCTTCCACCGACACTAACACTATCTCCAAATGGTTCGAAAAAAGATTCCACAAGATCCACGTCACCTAGGAGTTCCATCGGTTGCGTCCAAACCGATTTCCATGCCTATGGTACGTTCGACGCAAAGCATGGAACTATATTGCATCGACGCCAACACTGTCTCCAAACAGACCAAAATGAGACTTCACATGACCGACGTCGCCTAGGAATTCCATCAAGTTCGTCCAAAATGATCTCTGAGCCTATGGTACGTTTGACGCAAACCGCGCACCTATCTTGCGTCAAGATTAGCACAATCTCCAAACGGACTAAAAGGAGCTTCCACTTGAGCCTCGTCACCTAGAAGTACCATCGGTATGTTAAAAAGGATGTCTGAGCCTATGGTACATTTGGCGCGAACCGTGCACCTATCTTCCACCGACACTAACACTATCTCCAAACGGTCCGAAATAAGATTCCATAAGACCCACGTCAGCTAGGAGTTCCATCGGGTGCGTCCAAACCGATCTCCAAGCCTATGGTACGTTTGACGCAAAGCGTGCAACTATATTGCATTGACGCCAACACTGTCTCCAAACAGACCGAAATGAGATTTCACATGACCCACATCACCTAGGTGTTCCATCGGGTGCGTCCAAAATGATCTCAAAGCCTATGGTACGTTCGACACAAGCCGCGCATGTATCTTGCATCAAGATTAGCACTATCTCCAAACGAACTAAAAGGAGCTTCCACTTGAGCCTCGTCACCTAGAAGTACCATCGGTATGTTAAAAAGGATGTCTGAGCCAATGGTACGTTCGGCGCAAACCGTGCACCTATCTTCCACCCACACTAACACTATCTCTAAACGGTCCGAAACAAGATTCCACAAGACCCACATCAGCTAGGAGTTCCATCGGGTGCGTCCAAACCGATTTCCAAGCCTATGGTACGTTCAACGCAAAGCTTGCAACTATATTGCATTGACGCCAACACTGTCTCCAAACAGACCGAAATGAGATTTCACATGACCCACGTCACCTAGTTGTCTCATCGGGTGCGTCCAAAAGGATCTCAAAGCCTATGGTACATTCGACACAATCCGCGCACCTATCTTTTGTCAAGATTAGCACTATCTCTAAATGAACTGAAAGGAGCTTCCACTTGAGCGTCGTCACCAAGAGTACCATTAGTGCGTTAAAAATGATGTCTGAGCCTATGGTACGTTTGGTGCAAACCGTGCACCTATCTTCCACCGACACTAACACTATCTCCAAACGGTCCAAAACAAGATTCCACAAGACTCACGTCAGCTAGGAGTTCCATCGGGTGCGTCCAAACCGATTTCCAAGCCTTTGGTACGTTCGACGCAAAGCGTGCAACTATATTGCATCGACGCCAACACTGTCTCCAAACAGACCGAAATTAGATTTCACATGACCCACATCACCTAGGAGTTCCATCAGGTGCGTCCAAAATGATCTCCGAGCCTATGGTACGTTTGACGCAAACCGCGCACCTATCTTGCGTCAAGATCAGCACTATCTCCAAATGGACTAAAAGGAGCTTCCACTTGAGCCTCGTCACCGAGGAGTACCATCGGTGCGTTACAAACGATGGTTGAGCCTATGGTACATTTGGCGCAAACCGTGCACCTATCTTCCACCGAGACTAACACTATATCTCAAAACGGTCCGAAACAAGATTCCACAAGACCCACGTATCTCGAAATGGTATGTTCAACGCAAAGCATGCAACTATATTGCATTGACACCAACACTGTCTCCAAACAGACCAAAATGAGATTTCACATGACCCACGTCACCTAGGTGTTCCATCGGGTGCGTCCAAAATGATCTCTAAGCCTATGGTACGTTCGACACAAGCCGCGCACCAATCTTGCGTCAAGATTAGCACTATCACCAAACGGACTAAAAGGAGCTTCCACATGTGCCTCGTCACCTAGGAGTACCATTAGTGTATTGAAAACGATGTCTGAGCCTATGGTATGTTTGGCGCAAACCGTGCACCTATCTTCCACCGACATTAACACTATCTCCAAATGGTCCGAAATAAGATTCCGCAAGACCCACGTCACCTAGGAGTTCCATCGGGTGCGTCCAAACCGATTTCCAAGCCTATGGTACGTTCGACGCAAAGCGTGGAACTATATTGCATCGACACCAACACTGTCTCCAAACAGACCAAAAGGAGATTTCACATGACCGACGTCGCCTAGGAGTTCCATCAAGTTTGTCCAAAATGATCTCTGAGCCTATGGTCCGTTTGACGCAAACCGCGCACCTATCTTACGTCAAGATTAGCACAATCTCCAAACGGACTAAAAGGAGCTTCCACTTGAGCCTCGTCAGCTAGAAGTACCATCGGTATGTTAAAAAGGATGTTTGAGCCTATGGTACATTTGGCGCAAATCATGCACATATCTTTCACCGACACTAAAACTATCTCCAAACGGTCCGAAACAAGATTCCACAAGACCCATGTTAGCAAGGAGTTCCATCGGGTGCGTCCAAACCGATTTCCAAGCCTATGGTACGTTCAACGCAAAGCGTGCAACTATATTGCATTGACGCCAACACTGTCTCCAAACAGACCAAAATGAGATTTCACATGACCCACGTCACCTAGGTGTCTGATCGAGTGCGTCCAAAATGATCTCAAAGCCTATGGTACGTTCGACCCAATCCGCGCACCTATCTTGCATCAAGATTAGCACTATCTCCAAATGAACTAAAAGGAGCTTCCACTTGAGCGTCGTCACCAAGGAGTACCATTAGTGCGTTAAAAACGATGTCTGAGCCTGTGGTACGTTTGGCGCAAACCGTGCACCTATCTTCCACCGACACTAACACTATCTCCAAATGGTCCAAAACAAGATTCCACAAGACCCACGTCAGCTAGGAGTTCCATCGGGTGCGTCCAAACCAATTTCCAAGCCTTTGGTACGTTCGACGCAAAGCGTGCAACTATATTGTATCGACGCCAACACTGTCTCCAAGCAGACCGAAATTAGATTTCACATGACCCACATCACCTAGGAGTTCCATCAGGTGTGTCCAAAATGATCTCCAAGCCTATGGTACGTTTGACGCAAATCGCGCACCTATCATGCATCAAGATTAGCACAATCTCCAAACAGACTAAAAGGAGCTTCCACTTGAGCCTCGTCACCTAGAAGTACCATCGGAATGTTAAAAAGGATGTCTGAGCCAATGGTACATTTGGCGCAAACCATGCACCTATCTTCCACCGACACTAAACTATCTCCAAACGGTCCGAAACAAGATTCCACAAGACCCACGTCAGCTAGGAGTTCCATCGGGTGCGTCTAAACCGATTTCCAAGCCTATGGTACGTTCGACGCAAAGCGTGCAACTATATTGCATTGACGCAAACACTGTCTCCAAACAGACCAAAATGAGATTTCACATGACCCACATCACCTAGGTGTTCCATCGGGTGCGTCCAAAATGATCTCAAAGCCCATGGTACGTTCGACACAAGCCGCACACCTATCTTGCGTCAAGATAAGCACTATCTCCATACAAACTAAAAGGAGCTTCCACTTGAGCCTCGTCACCAAGGAGTACCATTAGTGTGTTAAAAACGATGTCTGAGCCTACGGTACGTTTGGCGCAAACCATGCACCGATCTTCCACCGACACTAACACTATCTCCAAACAGTCCGAAACAAGATTCCACAAGACCCACGTCAGCTAGGAGTTCCATCGGGTGTGTCCAAACCGATTTCTAAGCCTATGGTACGTTCGACGCAAAGCGTGCAACTATATTGCATCGACACCAACACTGTCTCCAAACAGATCGAAATGACATTTCACATGACCCACATCACCTAGGAGTTCCATCAGGTGTGTCCAAAATGATCTCCGTGCCTATGGTACGTTTGACGCAAACCGCGCACCTATCTTGCGTCAAGATTAGCACTATCTCCAAACGGACTAAAAGGTGCTTCCACTTGAGCCTCGTCACCTAGAAGTACCATCGGTATGTTAAAAAGGATGTCTGAGCCTATGGTACATTTGGCGCAAATCGTGCACCTATCTTCCACCGACACTAACACTATCTCCAAACGGTCCGAAACAAGATTCCACAAGACCCACGTCCGCTAGGAGTTCCATCGGGTGCGTCTAAACCGATTTCCTAGCCTATGGTACGTTCGACGCAAAGTGTGCAACTATATTGCATTGACGCCAACACTGTCTCCAAACAGACCAAAATGAGATTTCACATGACCTACGTCACCTAGGTGTTCCATCGGGTGCGTCCAAAGTGATCTCAAAGCCTATGGTACATTCGACACAAGCCGCGCACCTATCTTGCGTCAAGATTAGCACTATCTCCAAACGAACTAAAAGGAGCTTCCACTTGAGCCTCGTCACCAAGGAGTACCATTTGTGTGTTAAAAACGATGTCTGAGCCTACGGTACGTTTGGCGCAAACCATGCACCTATCTTCCACCGACACTAACACTATCTCCAAACAGTCTGAAACAAGATTCCACAAGACCCATGTTTGCTAGGAGTATCATCGAGTGCGTCCAAACCGATTTCCAAGCCTATGGTACGTTCGACGCAAAGCGTGCAACTATATTGCATTGATGCCAACACTGTCTCCAAACAGACCGAAATGACATTTCACATGACCCGCGTCACCTAGGAGTTCCATCAGGTGCGACCAAAATGATCTCCGAGCCTATGGTACGTTTGACGCAAACCGCGCACCTATCTTGCATCAAGATTAGCACTATCTCCAAACGGACTAAAAGGAGCTTCCACTTGAGCCTCGTCACCGAGGAGTACCATCGGTGCGTTACAAACGATGGCTGAGCCTATGGTACGTTTGGCGCAAACCATGCACCTATCTTCCACCGACACTAACACTGTATCTCGAAACGGTCCGAAACAAGATTCCACAAGACCCACGTATCTCGAAATGGTACGTTCGACGCAAAGTGTGCAACTATATTGCATCGACGCCAACATTGTCTCCAAACAGACCAAAATGAATTTCACATGACCCACGTCACCTAGGAGTTCCATCGGGTGCATCCAAAATGATCTCTAAGCCTATGGTACGTTCGACACAAGCCGCGCACCAATCTTGCGTCAAGATTAGCACTATCACCAAACAGACTAAAAGGAGCTTCCACTTGAGCCTCGTCACCTAAGAGTACCATCAGTGCGTTAAAAATGATGTCTAAGCCTATGGTACGTTTGGCGCAAACCGTGCACCTATCTTCCACCGACACTAACACTATCTCCAAACGGTCCAAAACAAGATTCCACAAGACCCACGTCAGCTAGGAGTTCCATCGGGTGCATCCAATCCGATTTCTAAGCCTATGGTACGTTCGACGCAAAGCGTGCAACCATATTGCATCGACGCCAACACTGTCTCCAAACAAATCGAAATTAGATTTCACATGACCCACATCACCTAGGAGTTCCATCAGGTGTGTCCAAAATGGTCTCCAAGCCTATGGTATGTTTGACGCAAACCGCGCACCTATCTTGCATCAAGATTAGCACTATCTCCAAACAGACTAAAAGGTGCTTCCACTGGAGCCTCGTCACCTAGAAGTACCATCGGTATGTTAAAAAGGATGTCTGAGCCTATGGTACATTTGGCGCAAACCGTGCACCTATCTTCCACCGACACTAACACTATCTCCAAACGGTCCGAAACAAGATTCCACAAGACCCACGTCAGCTAGGAGTTCCATCGGGTGCGTCTAAACCGATTTCCTAGCCTATGGTACGTTCGACGCAAAGTGTGCAACTATATTGCATTGACACCAACACTGTCTCCAAACAGACTGAAATTAGATTTCACATGACCCACATCACCTAGGAGTTCCATCAGGTGTGTCCACAATGATCTCCAAGCCTATGGTACGTTTGACGCAAACCTCGCACCTATCTTGCGTCAAGATTAGCACTATCTCCAAACGGACTAAAAGGTGCTTCCACTTTAGCCTCGTCACCTAGAAGTACCATCGGTATGTTAAAAAGGATGTCTGAGCCTATGGTACATTTGGCGCAAACCGTGCACCTATCTTCCACCGACACTAACACTATCTCCAAACGGTCCAAAACAAGATTCCACAAGACCCACGTCAGCTAGGAGTTCCATCGGGTGCGTCTAAACTGATTTCTAAGCCTATGGTACGTTCGATGCAAAGCGTGCAACTATATTGCATTGACGCAAACACTGTCTCCAAACAGACCAAAATGAGATTTCACATGACCCACGTCACCTAGGTGTTCCATCGGGTGCGTCCAAAATGATCTCAAAGCCTATGGTACGTTCGACACAAGCCGCACACCTATCTTGCGTCATGATTAGCACTATCTCCAAAAGGACTAAAAGGAGCTTCCACTTGAGCCTCGTCACCTAGAAGTACCATCGGTATGTTAAAAAGGATGTCTGAGCCTATGGTACATTTGGCGCAAACCGTGCACCTATCTTCCACCGACACTAACACAATCTCCAAACGGTCTGAAACAAGATTCCACAAGACCCACGTCAGCTAGGAGTTCCATCGGGTGCGTCTAAACCGATTTCCAAGCCTATGGTACGTTCGACGCAAAGCATGCAACTATATTGCATTGACGCAAACACTGTCTCCAAACAGACCAAAATGAGATTTCACATGACCCACGTCACCTAGGTGTTCCATCGGGTGCGTCCAAAATGATCTCAAAGCCTATGGTACGTTCGACACAAGCCGCACACCTATCTTGCGTCAAGATTAGCACTATCTCCAAACGAACTAAAAGGAGCTTCAACTTGAGCCTCGTCGTTAAAAACGATGTCCGAGCCTATGGTACGTTTGGCGCAAACCGTGCACCTATCCTCCTTCGACACTAACACTATCTCCAAACGGTCTAAAACAAGATTCCACAAGACCCACATCAGCTAGGAGTTCCATCGGGTGTGTCCAAACCGATTTCCAAGCCTATGGTACGTTCGACGCAAAGCGTGCAACTATATTGCATCGACACTAACACTGTCTCCAAACAGATCGAAATTAGATTTCACATGACCCACATCACCTAGGAGTTCCATCAGGTGTGTCCAAAATGATCTCCAAGCCTATGGTATGTTTGACGCAAACCGCGCACCTATCTTGCATCAAGATTAGCACTATCTCCAAACGGACTAAAAGGTGCTTCCACTTGAGCCTCGTCACCTAGAAGTACCATCGGTATGTTAAAAACGATGTCTGAGCCTATGGTACATTTGGCGCAAACCATGCACCTATCTTCCACCGACACTAACACTATCTCCAAACGGTCCGAAACAGGATTCCACAAGACCCACGTCAGCTAGGAGTTCCATCGGGTGCGTCTAAACCGATTTCCTAGCCTATGGTACGTTCGACGCAAAGTGTGCAACTATATTGCATTGACGCCAACACTGTCTCCAAACAGACCAAAATGAGATTTCACATGACCTATGTCACCTAGGAGTTCAATCAGGTGCGACCAAAATGATCTCCGAGCCTATGGTACGTTTGACGCAAACCGCGCACCTATCTTGCATCAAGATTAGCACTATCTCCAAATGGACTAAAAGGAGCTTCCACTTGAGCCTTATCACCGAGGAGTACCATCGGTGCGTTACAAACGATGGCTAAGCCTATGGTACGTTTGGCGCAAACTGTGCACCTATCTTCCACCGACACTAACACTGTATCTTGAAACGGTCTGAAACAAGATTCCACAAGACCCACGTATCTCGAAATGGTACGTTCGACGCAAAGTGTGCAACTATATTGCATCAACGCCAACATTGTCTCCAAACAGACCAAAATGAATTTCACATGACCGACGTCACCTAGGAGTTCCATCGGGTGCGTCCAAAATGATCTCTAAGCCTATGGTACGTTCGACACAATCCGCGCACCAATCTTGCGTCAAGATTAGCACTATCACCAAACGGACTAAAAGGAGATTCCACTTGAGCCTCGTCACCTAAGAGTATACATCAGTGCGTTAAAAACGATGTCTAAGCCTATGGTACGTTTGGCGCAAACTGTGCACCTATCTTCCACCGACACTAACACTATCTCCAAACGGTCCAAAACAAGATTCCACAAGACCCACGTCAGCTAGGAGTTCCATCGGGTGCATCCAATCCGATTTCCAAGCCTATGGTACGTTCGATGCAAAGCGTGCAACTATATTGCATTGACGCAAACACTGTCTCCATACAGACCAAAATGAGATTTCACATGACCCATGTCACCTAGGTGTTCCATCGGGTGCGTCCAAAATAATCTCAAAGCCTATGGTACGTTCGACACAAGCCGCACACCTATCTTGCGTCAAGATTAGCACTATCTCCAAACGAACTAAAAGGAGCTTCCACTTGAGCCTCGTCACCAAGGAGTACCATTTGTGCGTTAAAAACGATGTCTAAGCCTATGGTACGTTTGGCGCAAACCATGCACCTATCTTCCACCGACACTAACACTATCTCCAAATGGTCCAAAACAAGATTCCACACGACCCACGTCAGCTAGGAGTTCCATCGGGTGCATCCAAACCGATTTCCAAGCCTATGGTACGTTCGACGCAAAGCGTGCAACTATATTGCATTGACGCCAACACTGTCTCCAAACAGACCAAAATGAGATTTCACAAGACCCACATCGCCTAGGTGTTCATCGGTGCGTCCAAAATGATCTCAAAGCCCATGGTACGTTCGACACAAGCCGCACACCTATCTTGCGTCAAGATAAGCACTATCTCCAAACAAACTAAAAGGAGCTTCCACTTGAGCCTCGTCACCAAGGAGTACCATTAGTGCGTTAAAAACGATGTCTGAGCCTATGGTACGTTGGGCGCAAACCGTGCACCTATCCTCCATCGACACTAACACTATCTCCAAATGGTCCAAAACAAGATTCCACAAGACCCACGTCAGCTAGGATTTCCATCGGGTGCGTCCAAACCGATTTCCAAGCCTATGGTACGTTCGACGCAAAGCGTGCAACTATATTGCATCGACACCGACACTGTCTCCAAACAGATCGAAATTAGATTTCACATGACCCACATCACCTAGGAGTTCCATCAGGTGTGTCCAAAATGATCTCCAAGCCTATGGTACGTTTGATGCAAACCGCGCACCTATCTTGCGTCAAGATTAGCACTATCTCCAAACGGACTAAAAGGAGCTTCCACTTGTGCCTCGTCACCTAGAAGTACCATCGGTATGTTAAAAAGGATGTCTGAGCCAATGGTGCATTTGGCGCAAAACCATGCTCCTATCTTCCACCGACACTAACACTACCTCCAAACGGTCCGAAACAAGATTCCACAAGACCCACGTCAGCTAGGAGTTCCATCGGGTGCGTCCAAACC